>NW_012150774.1:658649-662075 GCF_000956105.1 Propithecus coquereli
ATTTCCTATATATGTGATTACCTTAATTCTTAGTGTCTTAGAGTTGTCATTTTACAATATTCTTGTTGTTTTATTCACATGCTACTTATGCTTTTAAAAATGAAGATAAAAGTGGCTACATTATACATTTGACGGTTTTGCTTGTTGAATAAAATGAGCCAATACATGCAGAGAAATACTCTTAAACCTGATATGTGTAGGAACAGAAGCCAAAAAGATTCATCCCTGTTCTCTCTATCAATATATTTCTATATTTTCCTCAGATCAAACATATATAGTTAACTATGTTTTGGAGAACCCTGGGAATAAGGTTAAGCACAATGAAATATGTTTTGCTTTAACTATAACCTTCAGGCATTTAGATTTGTGTTAGATATAATGTTTCAACTACACAAGTAAGACAAGCTGACATTTTATTTTTTGGTTGAGTAAGAAGGCTATGATTCACAGGTTAAGGATTCTTTTTTCACAGAATATACCAACTAGAGCTTGTCTATAGTTGTCTCACCAACTAGAGCTTGTCTATAGTTGTCTCTGGGCCCATTTTGCCCTGAAGTGTATCTTTCACCCTCTCCTTCTTGAATTTTTCTCCTTGAATTTCTCCTTCATGAATTTTTTATAACATTGAAGGACTTTTGTTATCCTGTTCCAACAAATTCTCAGGATTTGTAAATTCTCTAAAGGTCTTTCCACTCATTTACTTATAATTCCTTAAATACACTGAGAATATTCCCACTTTATGACCCTAGCACTTGCTATTTTTCTTACCTGGTATAGGTTTCTGTTCAAATAGTATTCCATAAATGGCTATTCTGATGAATATCCCTAAACTTTAGTTTCTTAACTATTACCCTCACATACATATATATATAGTTGCTTATTGTTTGTTTTCCACATCAGAATATTAGTTTCATGAAAGCAAAGACTTGGTTTTGTTCACCTTGGTATCGCCAGTGCATAGAATTGCACCTGTCACATGGAAGACACTCAATGAATGAATGAGTAAATGAACAAAATACTGAAAGTCACAACAAAGATTTGGTTTTGTTTATGGTTTCCTTCAATGTCCTTAGTATCAATTTCACGCTTCTACCCTAGGTTGAATGTTCTCATCCACCAAGGATTCATTAATTCTATATGAACAATTAAGTCCTGCTGTCTGCTGTTCTAAGGCTGTATTTTAGGATTGTTGAAAGATTTCTGGCAAGGAACATTTCTTTATCATGAGGAGCATGATAGCCTACATCTTTAAAGGAGTCATTAGGATGAAGTCCAAAGAGCTTTGTAGTTCTTGTATCTTCAGTTATCCCCACATCCTCAACCTGGTGTTTGCACTTGAGCAAATTCAAACCATCTGGACTTCAGTTCCTTTACTTGTAAACTTAGATAGTTAGACTGTACTATATCACTCATAGTCTCTCATAGGCCTGAAATCATTATATTATGTAGTTATCTATGTGCTCTGAATGGCTTCTCCTAAGAGCTGCAATGAGATTAGTAGAGCCTAGAAGTTATATTTTCATCCAGTGAGGCCTTTGCCATTTCAGAGAAATGTAATTGTTATTATTAAAATTGTTTGCTGACATATATAGCATGGGAAATGATAGATCCACTAGAAAAAATAAATTGAATCCAAATGTATCTGTAGTGTTTCCTTTTTTTTTTTTTTTTTTCTGTTCACCTGTGAGTTAGGAAACTTTGTAGTTTTGCCCCTAGTAGAAGAAATTCTATTTCTGTCTTTCAAAATCTACAGTGACTTCTTGACTTCTTTGCTGATTAACCAGGAATTAAAAAAGAAATTCATAGAGTCAGAGAGTAACTTGACATTCTCTGAGAGTAACTATACATTGGCAATGGAATAAACTATATTTATTCTGCTGCACAAGATATGATAAATAAAACAAGCAATGTTAATTATAATTTGATAGTTTCTATTGCCTCAAGAATCTTGTACTTTGGAATATCAAATAGTCTAATAGGGTATGACTACCTAACAATGAACACGTATGAACAGCTCAAACCTCATGATGTGCACCAAGTCAGAGCAGCTCAGATTATGGGAGATGTACCCACAAAGAACTTATTTAAGGGTTTCTCATTGGGCCATGTGAGGCAGGACAATAAATATTCTTAGGAAAAAATATAAAATGACTGGAAATGGCTAAGGGTTGGTACTGAAAGAAGAACAATCAGCAGTCAATGGATCGGGACATTGAGAGAATGGTATGGCTATATCCCAGTCAGGAACAGGAATTATCTCTGATCTCATAGAGTCAGGTCGGGGGAAATGCTACCCACAAGCTTCAGATTTCTTTCTAATCCTGCTTTGCCCAACCACCATCAATGGTATCTGAAATCCATCCTTACCGCCCACACTTTGTAACAAGTTAATAGCCTGAGATTCTATCATGCCATTTTGTTTCCCTCAAATAGCCAAAGCAATGCTGAGGAAGAAGAACAAGGCTAAACGAATCACACTCCCTGGTTTCAAACTACAGTCTTGCGTTGCTTAACGATGGAGATAACATTCTGAAAACTGTGTTGTTAGGCGATTTTGTCATTGTGCAATATCATAGAGTACACTTAACTATACAAATCTAAGTTGAATAGTCTACTACACACCTAGGCCGTATGGCATATAGTCTATTGCTCCTAGGATACAAACATGCACAGCATGTTACTGTACTTAATACTGAAGGCAGCTATAACGCAATGGTAAGCATTTGTGTATATAAACATATCTAAACATTAAAAGGGTAAAAATATGGTACAAAAGATAAAGAAATGGTACACTTTTTTACCATGGGCATGATATAGCATGAACAGAGCTTGCAAGACTGGAAGTTTTTTTTTATTTTATTTTATTTTATTTTGTTGAGACAGAATCTTACTCTGTTGCCCAGGCTAGAGTGCTGTGGCATCTGCCTAGCTCACAGCAACCTCAAACTCCTGGGCTCAAGCAATCCTCCTGCCTCAGCCTCCTGAGTAGCTGGGGCTATAAGCATGCACCACCATGCTCGGCTAATTTTTTCTATATATTTAATTGTCAAGCTAATTTCTTCCTATTTTTAGTAGAGATGGTGTCTCACTCTTGCTCAGGCTGGTCTTGAACTCCTCACCTCAAGCGATCCTCCTGCCTTGGCCTCTCAGAGTGTTAGGATTACAGGCATGAGCCACCATGTGCAGCCAAGACTGGAAGTTGCTCTGGGTGAATAAGTGAGTGAGTGGAGAGTAAACATAAAGGCCTAGGACATTACTATATACTACTGTAGACTTTATAAGCACTGTAAATTTAGGCTACACTAAATTTATTTATTTTTCTTGAATAATAAATCAAATTTAGCTTCCTGTAATTTTTTTATCTTAAAAATTTTTAGTTTTCTGACTTTTATAGCATGGGAAATGATAGATCCACTAGAAAAAATA
>NW_012150774.1:662408-672668 GCF_000956105.1 Propithecus coquereli
ATATATGTATATATATATATAGAGAGAGAGAGATATTTTACAGCTATACAAAACGTTTTCTTTCTTTATATGCTTACTCTATAGCATTTCTATTTTTAATATTTTTCCCCTTTTAAACTTTTTAAATTAAAATCTAAGACACAAATACAGACATTAGCCTAGGTCTACACAGGGTCAGGACCATCAATATCACTGTGTTCTACCTCCACATACTGTTCTACTGGAAGGTCTTTGGGGACAGTAACACACATGGAGTTGTCATCTGCTAGGATAACAATGTCTTCCTATGAAATACCTCTTGAGAGACCTGTCTGAGACTGTTTTACTGTTAACTTTTTTTAATAACTGGAAAGAGTACACATTAAAATAATGATTAAAAAGTATAGTATATAGTAAATACATAAACTAGTAACATAGTTTATTATCATTATCTAGTATTGTATAGTGTATAAAATTGTATGTACTACACTTTTATATGACTGGAAGAATAGTAGGTTTATAGCACCATTACCACAAAATAAGTGAGTAATGGGTTGTGCTATGATGTTACAATGGCTATGAAGTCACTAGATGATAAGAATTTTTCAGCTCCATTATATAATCTTATGGGACTACTTTTGTAAGTGAGATTCATCATTGGCCAAATATCATTATGTGGTATATGACTACACAAAGCTAGTAATTAGAACAGTATGATACTGGCATAAAAACAGCCATATAGAACAATGAAACAGAATAGAGAGTCCAGAAAGAAACCTACACATGCATTGTTAACTAATCTTTTGCTGTACCAAAAGTACACAATGGGGAAAGAATAGTCTTCAATAAATTGTGTTAAGAAAATGAAATATTCACATGCAAAAGAATGAGATTTGATCTCTGTCTTATACCATATTCAAGGATGAACTTGAAATGAATTGAAAACTTAAACGTAAATTCTGAAACCATATAACTACTAGAAAAAAACAGAAAAAACTCCTTGGCATTGGTCTTGGCTATGATTTTTTTGATATTACACCAAAAGCATAGGCAACAAAAGGATAGATAAATGAACGAGTCTATCACGATGTTCGACAGGAGGAGAGAGAGGGGCTTTTGGTGGATTGATTGTAATTTTTATTTTGTCCCCTGGAAACAAAAGACTGTCTCCTAATGGTGACACAATGCTTAGGCACTAAAAAGATTTGTGCCTTTAAAAATGTGAATTTATTTTACATTCCAAACTAGTGACACAGCATGTTGTTATTTGTTAATAGATGAGAAATATTTAATGTTGGTTGTTTGAGAGGATTAGACTTATTATAGTTATGTAAACTTCGATGAGAATCTAGCACTTAAAAATTCTCTCTATATAGAGAGTTCATAGTTATAAACTGATATTAAGCAGTTATGTTGCAGCAATATATGATTAATGACCCAAAGCAAAATTATTATTTATTACTTATTAAATATTATTTTCTGGGTCTAGAAATAAATACAGTCACATGGTTAAGAACTTTTGTTTAGTGAAATATTAAATAACATTTTTACTGAAAAGATGAACATTCATATTTCACAATAACTATAACTTTTCTGATAAATTATACCTATTCCATATTAGATAATACATTTTCAATTCATTTGTGAAAGCTGAGTGCTGCACAGTTTTTATTCTGAAAAATCATGAATTCCGCAAACAGAAATGAATGCATATTCTGTTTGAAACACTGTGCTAGGCATTGGAGATGGAAAGATCAACAAGACAGTCAAGATACTTGCCCTCAGAGAGATTATATTCTAGAAGGAAAGAGAAATACTAAACTAGTAGATAAAGTTGGATTTACAAAATGCTATGGGAGTAGGTAACCGGCCAGGAAAGGCTATTCTTAGGATGTGACATAAAAAAAGACTTGTTTTATTTATACATTTTATTTTCCCCTTCTGGTAATTTGGGAGTCTTTCTCCTGTGGCTCTTGCAGAAATAAAGAACAAACTCATTTTAACCAAACCACGGTAAACTTGTACACAATAACAAAGTGTCCATTTCCATGGTAACATTTCATAGAAACTTATTCTTTTAATATTAAAACATGATCATTAACATTAGAGATGGTCAAATTAAAATGCTTTACGGATGCTAAGAAAAGCATCCCCATGTTGGCAGATGTATACGCTTTGAATATAAAACAATGTATTGATGAAAAATTAACTTTGAGAAAACAAAATTGCTCATGATATTAAATAATTTCTCAGATAAAAAATATAGGAGATACAAAAGCTATATTAGATCAAAGAGAAAATAAATATTTCCAAAGTTATAAAAAGTACTTTACAAATCAAAGTAGCACACTTTTAATAAAGAAATTAGTAACCTGAGAAGAAAGAAATGCCCGGAAAATAATTTTCAACTGAGGTCATAACAGATTTGCCATAAAAATGGATAAAACTTGGTAGAAATATATTACAACATGGGAATGGAAAATAAGACAAGTGAGAAGACCATCACCAGAAGTAAACTGCTGTTCTTTTAATGTACACAAACAGGAATTGTGAAGAAAAAATTGAATTAAAAAGAAAGAAAAAGCAAACAACCTCATAATAGGAATTTTCACCCAGAAAATAGAACTCCATTAAAAATGGAGATATTTTTGTTGAGTGTCATGATTTTAGTCTTTCCACACACATATACTTTGAAGGGCTATGTTCAAACACATCTTCTATTTTCTTCCTTTCGAGGAAGAAAACTCTTAATAGTGTATAGGAAGAAAAGTTATATACAAAGTTATATTTACTATCTTGCGGTGAAGTGAAATCATACATTGTAGTTTATTCCATCAACCTAAACATAAAAGTAGGAATTTAAGTAATGTCTAGAAATATGGATATGAATATTTTTGTGTGTCAGAATTCCATTTTGTTTTCATTTTCCTTTAATTTTTAAATATATAATGTAATCTGCCTGAAAAAATACTGAATTATTTCCCTAAATATCAAAGACTTGTTTTTAAACTATAGATAATCAAGTATAGAAACTGTTCTCTGAATTAATTAGAATTCTTAGATTCTTGACAGCTGGTCATGAAACACATACATGCACACAAAGTATCTGAAGGTGAATGATAAAAGCTATTTAAATCAGCTTCTGAAAAGATCAATAAGTAGTTTAGTTTAATAATATTTAACTGAACATCCCAGTCTCTATGTCTTCATGAGAAACTAATAAACTGTCAGAAATAGAGTAACAATTAGGACTAATCTTCAAATACATCTGAGTGTCATCTGCATAAGAATGAAGTCTAATCCATGTCTTTGCTGAAAGGAAGCATATAAATGTGGAATAATAATGAAATGAACCCAAAGCAGGGAACTGGAAAACAGAAATGATGCTATGAAAGGAAGAGAATTAATATCAACAAAAAGCAGACTGCATAGGATCAGATAAATTTGATTAAAACCCAGCAAATGCAATTCCTATTAAAGATGAGAAATATAATGTACAGATTTTTAAAGGCAAAAAAAAAAAAAATAAGCAAATTCAGTTTTTTCTAGTTCTTGGTTGTTAGTAATATAACTTAGTCATGTTTATATACAGTGCTGCCTCTCTTTAGTCCTTGTTTCACTGAATCATCCCATTACTATTAAGATGAAAACACATAGGGCATTAAATCAGTAATAAAAATGATTTATGTGAATTACTGATTCATTATGCTTTTGATAAAAGAAAATCCAACTTAATCTTCTTGCCAGTAAGAAAATAAGACAAATTAGAAGGCAAGATAGGATAGATTACTGTGTACTACATATGTATTATATATGCGCACACACACACACACACACACACACACACACACATATATGTATATATATATAGCGTAGCGATTTTAGGGCCATCTAGGAAGGAATGAGAGCAGAAGAGAGCTGAGAAGTAAGAAAAGAAAGAAGTATGTAGATGATGTGTAGTGAAGAAGTCAGGAAAAGACCTCACACAACTGGTTGGACAAAAGATTAAACAAAGGTGTGCAATTTTCAGTTTCAAGTTATTTGCCACCTTTGATGCATACTGACCTCATTCTTTTCCAAATTATTCAAAAAAGTAATAGGGCACGGTATCACCCGAATATTTAAAAATGTTTCATTTGTTTAGATGAAAATGGGGCAATGATCACTTGAATTTGTGTAGAATGGACACAATCAAAAAATCAGAAAGCAGGAATCTGAAGGTAGAATTAAGCACGACACATTAAGTCTTCACTTACTAGCCTAAGAAATTCCCTGAAATTTTGTAGACTTTGGACCTCCTAAACATTTAGAACTGGGGGTTAGACTAACTGGCCTACATCTGCAAAAGCAAGAAATCTCAGCTAACAATTTATAATTTCAAAATGCACTTCTAGAAGTTATTTCCATAGCTTTTCACATGTTATTTCCTTCATCTGAAGTATTAATTTTAGTTCAGCTAACTAAAGTTTATTCTTCTAAATCCTTACTTTTGTTAGAGCATGAATTCTCTGTTTTAATTATCTGTTTTTCTATGGATCTCCTTCATGACAGCAGCTATGTTTTTCATCTCTTAATGGTAAGAAGTCAGCTTAGTGTATAACATGTAGTAAGTGCTCGAAATAGTTTTTAAAATTTTATTTAATAAGTAAAGTGAAATATACCTAAATATGAGAAAAAAAGGCTAAAGTTCGCAATTTAAATGTTTCAATTAAATGCAACATAAAAAGGCAATTCATCAAAGATGAATCTCAGGGTAATTTGGTTATCACTTTCTTCTAAGGGAAGTCAAACAAATATTTGATGATCTGTTATAATTATTTTATGGAGATATTTATTCAACACTAAATACTGACTTAGAAGATTTCAATGCAAAGATGAATAAGATAGGGCCTGATCCTTTAAGAGGCTTGCAGTCTTAAATGGATAGAAACAGATTATTGTAATGATGAGTCCTTAAATGCTAAGATAATGGTAAGCAGGTGCTATGGGAACACAAAAGGATGCATATTTTTACTATTTAAGATTTTAGAGGAGGCATCTTGTCAGAGATGAATGTTGAAAAGTGAGGACATATGAGCTTAAAGTAGAAGTTCAGAATGGACTCCTAGGGAGGGGGGAAAGGAACACTAAATAGTGCACTGAATATGGGAAAACTCTGGAATTCCCAGAACATCTAAGGTTGCTAGGATTTGGGAAGAATCTTGATAGGCCAAGGCAATTGATAGATTTTGGTTTTTTTGTCAAAGCTAAGGGGATACTTTGAGAGTATCAGAAAGGCACTTAACTGAGCCATGTCAGTCCATCAGTCCGGTTGATCAGTCCAGTTGCCAAATGCAAAATGAATTTAAGAGAGTAAAAATGGTAGGTCTGGAGATGAGACTAAAAAAGTCAAGTCATATGATTTTTTCCCATATACTTTGAAAATCTTTAAAGATGTAGCTCTATTGTATTTCTAGTTATTTAATTGGAAAATAAAAATTATATATATTTACAATGCATAACTTATTTTGAAATATCTATTTTGTTTCAAGTGCAGAGACGCAATGTATTTATTCGGTTATTTACATATTCATTCATTCAAACAATGTTGTATATTAAAAGCTATGATGCACTCAACTGTATGAGAACTTATGATGACATAGTTGTGAATCAGGCCCTGCCCTCATGCACTCATATTACAGGGAAAGAGACAAACACGAAACAACCCAAACATGTTAATTATATAATCAGGAAAAGTACTACTAAAGAAAAGTATGGGGTGCCCTGAGAGTATATATTTGTGAAACTTACTATATAGCCTGAGAAGTCAGATTAGAAAGTACTCTTTCTTAAAATAGTTAAAGGCCCATTAATACAGGATAATTCAAGGCATGGTAAATAGAGATGAAGTATATAAAAAATCAGGATTAAATAGCGTTTTTAAAGAAATACAATCTTATTTCTTTCAAATATATCCAACTATCAAACTGTTAATGTTTCCTTGCAATCCTATAACTATGTTTCCATGAATTCTTAGGAATGCTGTGGACAGATTGTGGCTCTTGGTGTGAAAATGATGATGCTAAGTAATTTCTAAACTACCTCAAAGCAGTTTGTTTTTAGGTAGGCTTACTATCTTCTGCCTTCCAATCATTTTATTGATACTAATAGGCTTAATGAATCCTTGGTGATATGAAAGCAGCATGACAGTCAACCATTTCCCAAAATAATGGGGTTTCATTAGAAATTTTTTTCTGCTTAACAAGTATTCTTCTAATGTGGCATTCAAGACCTTCATAAAGAGAAATAAAGACAAGAAGAGAAAAGGGAAAAAATTCTTGCTGACTAGGAGACTATTTCTGAGAATTGGATCAGTGAATCCTAAAATATTAGAAATGCAGATAAACGAGAGAGTCTATTGCTCTAAGCAAAAGAATAATATTCACAAAAATTATTATCGATTAATTCCAAGAATAAAACATAAGATTATACAAAATGCTAACCATCAAGATCTCTTGTTGAGTTTATATTACTTATTGCTATTTCTGGGAGACTGGCAAGTGGAATGGCATTATCATATCAATCTAAGAAAAAGTTCTGAAAAATTTAAAAAAATTAGAAAGTAGAGAAGTCTGTGATTCAGAGCTATATAGAACAAATAAGTTTGTCCCAAATTATGTAGATATTGGAAGAGAAAGGAAAATGGATGCATCCTTTATCTGCCATAATGGAACAAGTTGGGTGAAACTTAGAAAATTTTGATGCCTATAAACAGGGTAAAAAGGTTCCATAAGTGGAACTCCAGGAAATAATTTGTTTAGCCTGATAAGTTGACAGGAAAATTAGCTTAATTAAATCTCTCAAAATTTTAAATTAGTAAAAATACAAAAAAGCTCATATGTATTTAAGATTGAGACGTGAAATAAAAATCAGATATCACATGCTGCAAGGCACACAGTTGACCTGGGATGGGATGGGAGTGGGAGTGTGAAATAAATGGGATAGGAGTGTGGAATTAAAGGGAGGGGTTATGTGGCCATCTGGCCAGCCTACGCCCAGGATAAGGGAGAACACTTTTATTCAAAATGTTCAGACATATATATGAACCCTGGGCCAAGTTTTGCCAGATTTTCTGATTTTTTTGAGAGAAACAGGGAATCTGGATCTTCATGTGAAATGTTCCATTTTCAAATGTTGACAAATCATTTAAAATACATCAACTTATAATGGCCAAATACATATGAGCTACTTCTGGACTACAAACCTGTAGTTGTAATGTCTGATTAACATATTCATTGTGATGTGAAATTAAAATAGATTAAGATTTCAATGAAATAAGAAATTTAGAAAAAATTTCAAACTGATATTTGAGTTACATAATTGTAATAAACTGTATTAGTGCTTTCAATTTACAACTAGTTTTTTTTTTAAAGAAATGGCTTACAAAATAAAAACTGTTTACCAATTTATTCATTTCATTCTCCTCCTCAATGGTTTTTTTTAGAAATAAAATTTGGGGGGGAATAATTTTATATTTACATAAAAGTTGTAAAGGTTGTACAGAAAATTCCCATATACTCTTAACCCAGATCCCTAGAATGTTAACATCTTACATAACATGCTCTATTTATCAAAACTAAGAAATTATCATTGGTACATTACTATTAACTGAATTCAAGACATTATTGAAATTTCCTCAGTTTTACCCAAGATTTTAAAGTAATGTCCTTTTCTGTTACAGGATCCAATCTAATATATCATATTGCAATTATTCATCATGTCTCTTTAGTCTCTTCCTTCAATGCCATTTTGAATAAATATTTTGCCAATTGTCATTTTTTAAAATATTTTTGGTATATGAGCTTAGTATGGAAAATCAATACCTCTCATATAACCAAGCTGGAAGAAAAATGAGGATAAGTTTCTAAGCTGGTAAAGCTTGAGCCCAGACCCTATACAGGGTGGAGTCACTAAGGTAATAGTATGCCACAGAAGCCCTTGTACATTTGACTCCATCACCATATAAGGATCTTTGTAGTCAAAATTCTTACAGATTCCCTTCCAAGGCTATAGATAGCACCTAAAAAAAAAGATTGCCACAGGGTGTTTTCACCTGGACACAAGAAAACTTCCTAGTGCTTTATAAGTCAATAAATAGAAACTGCACTGAACTATTCAAGATGCCATGGTATCTCCTCATCAGGGGATTTTTTTAAAGCAACGTACAAACCTTATTCTCTGAGCAAAATACAATGGTTACAGGATATGAAAGCATCACTCTCACCTTTACAAATAGTCACTAGGCCAATAGTATCAACCTATGTGAATAATAAAAAAAATAATGAACTTCCTACTTTTGCTTCTTTCATGTCTCTCAGCAAACATGGCCCCGTCTGTGTTTATGCATAATGATCAGTTTAGGGTAGGGCTTTTCAGTCTCCACATCATTGGCATTTTGAACTATATAACTGTTTTATTATGGAGGGCTGTCTTGTGCGTTGTAGAAATTTTAGCAGCATTCCTGTCTTCTACCAACTAGATATAAGTAGCATCCCCAACACTCCTCTCGCCCCCAGTTGTGACAATCAAAATTTGTTCTCAGACATTGCAAAATGTCCCCCAGATAGCAAAATCCATCCCCCACACCATTAAGAACAACTGAATTAGTGGGATATCTTTTTTCTACATAATCTCTTTTATTTTTGCTAATTTTCTTTGTTTCCTTTTGTTCTATAATTTACCAAGAAGTTTGATAAAAGAGAAATACGGGAATAAGGCATAAACTTCAGCTTCCATTACAGTGGGAAGCTATCATATTCAAGCCAGTTAATAGAAGATTGTTTTAACATTCAAGAAAGAAAATAAAAATCTTTTTAAATCAAACTAAATTAAATACCCTTCTTCCCAGGTCCTTCTTATCATTTATCTGATTCCTACTTAAGTTTTAGGATTGCAGTTGACATGCCCCTGGGTAAGCTTTCCCTGAGAGACAAAATCCCAGTCCACTCACCTATATACTCATTTTGTTTATCCATATGAGCTATCTTATTATGTACTACTATCTTCTGTCTTTTCTTTCTTGGTATACTGTGAGCCCCTTGAGAACAATTATCACATCTTATTACTGACTGGTGCTTGATTTGTCCTGTAAGTGATCAATGACTGTTTATTGAATGGATGACACCCACAGGAAATGCACTCCTGACTTAGACACTTAACTGAGAGATCCGAAATGCTGAGAAGCAGAATGAGGGTTTTGCGTATGTGGAGATGAAGGAAATGACCTTCATGAAAAAGATTGGGGTATCATATATCTGAAACTGGCTTTATGTATATGTTTTAAATATTTAATCAGATAAACTAATGTCAATCACAAAATAGACCATAACGAAATATTTGTGGTAATGCTATAAGACTTGCCACTAGAAAAGCTGTTAAGCCTTTGAAATGTATCTGCTTCCTCCCTGCTAAACTCCTCTTGACTTCATGTTCTCCTGTGGATAAGAGATTCAAACATTCTCTGAGGCCAAATCCTAAGCTCTCAAAAACGCCATGCAATAAAAAATTGCTCTATAACCACAATTAACGACAATGATGCTGACTTTTGTTCTTCATTTTTTTACTGTGTTGCTTTCTTCTCAACAGTTTTTCTAGTCTCCATATCTATTTAGTTCCACAACTTATGCCAAAAATAGAACTGGCATTCTCAATGTTCCTTTGTGGTCATAAGATTGGAAGAACTAATTTCTTACTTGTAAGCACATGTAATAATGAAGAGCTCAGCATATGCTCAACATCCAAGGAAGACAGAGTTTTATTATGTCTGGACTCTCAAGTTACCCTAGGAAAAAACAGTCAGTGATGGATCTTTTTGGCTATGAGGTTATTCCTAGATAAACACTTTAAATTATTAAAATAAATGTTCCTAAACAGTTTTAAAGAAATTTCTAATTTTTATATTTATTAAAAACTAAACATTCTATACCAACCAATCAGAAAGATGTAACAACTTTTTTTTTTTTTTTAGTGGAGCAATCTAGGTTTTTATTACCCATCATCTGAATAGTGTACATTGTACCCATTAGGTAATTTTTCAACCTTCATTCCACATCCCCACTTCTGAATCTCCAATGTCCATTAAGATGCTCTGTATGACCATGTGTACCCATTACTTAGCTCCTGCTTACGCGGTATTTGAGAATTTGTTTTATATTGATCTTGTTCCTAGGTTACTTCACTTAGAATAATGGCCTCTAGTTCCACCCAAGTTGCTGTAAAAGACATTATTTCATTCTTTTTCGT
>NW_012150774.1:684404-686622 GCF_000956105.1 Propithecus coquereli
CTATAGTACATCAAGTGAACTGAGATCTTACTAACTCTACCCTCCCTTTCTACATCCAGACAATCTTGTAAGAAGATATATTTAAAGACAGTTCCTCAGAATAGAAATCCTCATAATTAGTCTCGAGTGTTCCCCATGTAAGACTCTCGTATACCTCTTGATATCCTCTGACAAGAAGCCAAATCATCACTGCTGAGGAAACAGAGAAGAAAATCACCTTCCCAATGTATTTTTAAATGTGCAATATATGTGAAATAATCATAGTTTTAAGAAAACACACAAGAAACCACTTGTCAATTTTTAAATGCACAATCTTTACAGTGTCATAGAAGTATACTGTAGTCAGTTTTGGCACTAATGGTTTATTTTCCCATTAAAATTCACGGAAGAAATAAAACATCAGTGACATTCTTCTCATCAAAATGCATCAAATGACAACAGCAATTTACCATGTGGTTAAATTGCCATTATCTAAGATAGATGACAGTTCTTTCAAAGATTTTCAGCACTTCTTTTAGAGGCGATGATAATGTCTTTGCTATAAGTATCTGGCACAAAGAGGGAAAAAAATCTTGATATGAGGGCAGCCATTTTAGAAACATGAGGTAACATTACTCCCTGCCCCCAACCTATAATAGATACAGTTTCATCATGATGCCAGAAACAATGCCAAGTAGAATTCTTTTTCATTAAAGGATTTCATATTGCAGAGTAAAGATGTTATAAGCAGATAATACTGAGGATAAGCCCATGCTACTGCAGGAGGCTCCTCAATTCAAAATGGTACTCAATTTACTACAATACCTGGAACTCCTACAGATCAACTTTTTAAAACCCATGTCTTCTTTCAAACTTTTATTATTTTCATTAGAAAAAGAATGTTCTAAAGCATAAAAAGTCATCTTTTCCATTATGTGACTTTCATACTCAAATATTTTCTGAAATACCTCAGTCATATCTCTTATTTCCCCATCTCAAGTCTTAATAGATGTGTTTATTTTGGAGGATGGAGCTGTGGCTAGAAGGAGGTGGAAAAGATGTAGTACAAAAGGAGTACTCAGCTAATGCTTTGCTCCTCAAGATTTCCGAGAGCTAAAGGATGCTATATTATCTTATTATTTATTCAGATAATTAAGAAGAATCATTTACATTTAAAATATTGCAGTTTAAAAGCACTCAGCTCTCTTGCATGTACGCTCTGTCTCTTTCCATACACATACACAAACACACACACACACACACATGCTCTTTTAATGGTCACATTTCAGCAAGGAAGAGAGAAGGATAGTATGATATAGTGTGATTATTCCTATTTTTACATCAGGAGACTTGGTTCCAAAGCCACATACAGGCCTTGTAGGACTTCTGATTTCTGATCCAATAGTCTTTATTATACACTTGCTAAAGTGTGATCTGCAGCAGTACCAACATCTCCAGGGAGCCTGCTAGAAATACAGAATCTAGGCTCTAGCCCATATCTACTGAGTCAGAACCTGCCTTTATTGAGTTCCCCAAGTGATTACTCTGCACATTCAAGCTTGAGCAGCACTGTTCTCTGCCAAAGCTCTACACAGAGCTGCCCATTAATTAATTCATTCATTAAGGTTATTGTTGGGAAACATTTCTTACTCACATTTTATAATTTTAATTTTACCATCCAAGAGAAGGACCACTTTAACAGGACAGATGTCTCTTGGTGATATCCCTAGCAGGTTGGCTGTTATTGAAATGCCATGAAACTTGAAGGAAAAGATTGTGTTTTTCCAGGTATCTGATTCAATTTAGGCCTGGTTCATTCTGTTTAGCATGGTTCTCCTCTCCTTCCTCACGAAACAGGAACTCACAAAGACTAAACGTATCCAGTCAAACCAAGCGAATAGGATTCCAGGACTTCTACAAGCTTGCTGTTAAGCCAAATATCTGATATACATGTAACATCTGTATGAAATGGGTTTGATTATTTGTGTTATACATTTGAAAACTGAGACTTTTAGGCAATTTTACTATAGTCATATAGTGAAAATATGTAGTAGAAAAGTAAATATACATGTACATCTTACTCCAAAGTCTGTCCTCTTAACCAAAAGGCTACTCTAACTCCCAAAACTAAGGTGAGACAGCATATATATGTGTGTGTGTGTGCACAAACATAAATGTTATCATGAGGACAGAAATTGTGGGAAGGTGAAGTTATGTACACTACAAAAACTTTATAATC
>NW_012150774.1:686672-688653 GCF_000956105.1 Propithecus coquereli
TCTGAGGTCTTAGTCATAATTTTTTTTTTGTCTAGGCCAATATCCAGAAGAGTTTTTGCTAAGTTTTCCTCTAGACTTTTTATGGTGTCAGGTCTTTCATTTAAGTCTTTAATCCAACTTGAGTTAATTTTTGTATATGGTAAGCAGTAGGGATCTGGTTGTATTATTCTGCATACAGCTATCCAATTTTCCCACCGGCATTTATTAAATAGGAGGTCTTTTCCCCAGTGTATGTTTCCATCTGCTTTGTTGAATATTAGTTGGTTGGAGATGTATGGTTTTATTTCTGGGTCCCCTATCCTATTCCATTGATCTATGTGTCTACTTTGATACCAGTACAATGCTTTCTGGTTACTGTAGCCTTGTAGTATAGTTTGAAGTTGGGTAATGTGATCCCTCCAGATTTGTTCTTTTTGCTTAGGATTGCTTTGGCTATCCATGCTCTTTTTTGATTCCTTGTGAAATTTAGGATTGTTTTTTCTAAGTCTGTGAAGAATGTTGGAACTTTGATGGGAATTGCACTGAATCTATGAATTACATTGGGCAGTGTGGACATTTTAACAATATTCAATTCAAATCCATGAGTATGGGTTTTTTTTCCGTTTATTTCTGTCATCAGTAATTTCTTTCATCAGCGTTTTGCAGTTCTCCTTGTAGAGACCTTTCACCTCTTTGGTAAAGTATATCCCTAGGTTTTGGGGTTTTTTATTTGTTTTGTTTGTTTTTGCAGCAATGTGATGCTTGATGGATTCATAGAAACTAGTAATAATTGGTATGGAGTTCTTGGGTTGATTCTCAGCTTGGCTGTTATTAGTGTATAGAAATACTATTGATTTATGTACATCGATTTTGTAACCTGAGACTGTATAGAATTCTTTTATTGATTCCAGAAGTCTATTGGAGGAATTAGATTTTCTAGATATAAGATCATATCTTCAGCAAACATGGATAGTTTGACCTCCTCTTTTCTGATGTGGATGCCCTTTATTTCTTTCTCTTGCCTGATTGCTCTGGCTAGGATTTCTAGTAGTATGTTGAATAACAGTGGTGAAAGTTGTCATCCTTGTTTTGTTCCAGTTCTCACAGGCTATGCTTTCAACTTTACCCTATTCGGGATAATGTTGGCTATGGGTTTACCATATATGGCTTTTATTATTTTGAGGTATGTTCCCTCTGTACCTAGTTTGTTCTATGCTTCCTCCCTGGAGCAACACCATTATGCAGTTTGTAAGCAGCTCCCTATGTCATTCCAGAGGTCCACAGGGTGGAGAGGCCTTCTCATGGCTCTAATTGCAAAGTCTGCAGGAGGACTGTAGGGTGCTAAGAGTCTCTTATCTGTTTTTTTTCCACACATGTATGCCTCTCCCAGCTACTGCCAATCCAGCTGGGCTGGTCTCTCTACTTCGCTCTCCCTGGCTTTTGATGGCTCTTGTTACTTCTCTGTTGAATCTTAATGCTCTATCCCCAATAAGCCATCCGAAATTGAGTATTTATTCACCACTTTCAATGTTCTCCATGGGAGCAGCATGTGCTGGCTGCTTCTAGTCTACCATCTCAGACCCAGGAGTCTGTAACTTCTATATATTCCAAATATCATGGTTCTGTGTTTTTGTTTGTTTCCTGATGTTGATCTAAAATAAACATTAAGAGTAACTGCAAATAAATCTTAGGTATAAATATAGAAATTTAGCTTTGAAACCAAATTGCTTAGCAAAAATAATTGAGTTTGATATTATATCTGTGTATGTATAAGCTATATTTATTATTTTAATGTCCTACCCAGTGTACATGTTAAACTGCTTTTTTGCATTAAACTGGCTAGTTGTTTTAGCCCTGGCTGTGACCATATTGGCATTCTTCTTTTGGCTCTTTTTTTTCCCCAAAGGAAACAGAACATATTTTTAAAGTCTAAAGAAGGCTGAATGAGTTGTTAACTCCAACTGTATTCCTGTTACTTTGTATTGTAGAATCTTTTACTTTC
>NW_012150774.1:689693-691707 GCF_000956105.1 Propithecus coquereli
TACGTGAAAATATTTCTTATTAGTAAGCCATTTACACCAATACTTAGACACATTTCTTAATTCCATGGTCTTTGAAGTTCAAAGCATTTTAAATATGTAATGCATAATTCTTTTCACATTTTCTGTGTTTTATTTTTATGGTATCGATAGTGCACTTAATAAAATTTTAAAGATCATGTGGCCTAAAAGAATGAATAGTTGATTACCTAATAAACTGTTTGATAAACATCTTTATATAGAAAAATAGCTTGTATGACACAAGAAGTCAGGATTGTCATAAATTTTCCATGGCATTTAGACCATCATCAAAAAGAAGGCACTAATAAAATTACATTTATTTAGTCTATAAATCAATTCAAACAACTAGTACTCTACCTGATAATGAAATCCTGTTAGTAGTGAAAAATGTTTACATAATGTCTTCCTGGGTGAGAAGCTGTGCAACATTTTTACCTCCTACAGTAAGCCACAGAAAATTGTATTAGCAACTGCTATTTTCCCCTATGCACATATATAACCATGGAACAGAAACAACAACAACAAAAATAGCAACAACTATAAATCTTGGAAGAAATTTTCTTTGATGTATATTCTCTAGAAACCTTTCCGTTATTTCACCATTCCCTGGAGATCGTACAAACTATGCCCATGTGGGTTAGGGAAATAATTTGGATTCCCTTTGGGATTATGACCATACACAGAACCAGGGAGAAATGAAACAGAGATGTTTGCTATCCTTGAGTTTCCTGTAGGAGCATTCCCCGGGGATATAATTTTCTGAATATTCCTCAAGCACACGCAATCTAATTATATGACACCAGACTAAAGGTTAAGAAGGGATTGATAGGATCTATCTAATGTAGACTGAAAGCCAAAGAGGATCTGGGGGGACATGAAATTACCTGTCTTAGACTAAGTTATTCAGAAACTATGCCAGAGACAAAAGCTTACGTGTGAGAGATTTTATTGGTCTCAGGGAGAAGAAATGAAGAACAGGTGAGGCAGTGAAACAGGCCTAGAAATGTAGAAAAGTCAATAAATAGGTGTGTTATACAATTTGCTACCACTCTAGGTGACTGTTGTTTGTTCCTATATAAACTTCTGATGAAACTTGTAAAATTTCTTTCAGAAAAGCAGAGAGAACTGCAGAAAAAATGAAAACACATTTATTTATTTGTTCATATTTCCTTTTAGGTCAATAATTGATTCATAAAGTATTAGCACCTGTGTAATTTCTCTTAGCACTTGTGTAAAGGCCAACCAAGTTCACAGGCTTCCCATCCCAGGTGTCAGAGAGGCTATAGGCCAGCAAGCAAGAGGCAGAAGGAGAGGGATGATGAGGTACACCTGTACACATCTTAACTGGTCACGGCAGTGACTAGAATGAGAGACGAGGCCAAGAGGATTTAGAGAGTGTTCAAAAAGTTTTGACACATCACTTCCTTCATTAAAATTCTAATATTAAGACAACCAATTAACAAAAATTAATTCCACTGCATATTTTTAGCAAGTTAAATCATTTAGAAAATGGTTTGTTTTAAAACTGAAAGCAAATCTCTGGTTTGCAATATTGTATTCTCTAATGGGAAAAAGGAAAGTTAAGTGCACCCCGTGTTTCTCTCCAAAACTTTCCCCTCACTGCCCCTACATTTTTCACATTTTCCTTCTAATACTTATAATTGAAATGCCAGGAAAATCCCCCGCTCTATTTCTGTCCCAAATAATAGATTTAGAGAGCAACGAGATACCATCATTACCCTGATGATATTCAGCTGTGCCATTCATTTCCTCTGGACTCGGATGGAACTGAGCCTCCATCCTTCTTTCAGCAGCCAAGTCTGGAGGAGAGATGAGCTGGCATTCTTTCAAATCATTAAAGACAGAGGGACCTGGCTAGTATGCTTCAGAAACACCAAGGGGCTTGAAAAGAGGAAGTTTGGGTTTTCTCAAATGAAGTGCCTCACAGAGACCAGCCTAGCATCAGTCTATTTCTAGATCTCAATCTGCCCAAATA
>NW_012150774.1:694192-698956 GCF_000956105.1 Propithecus coquereli
AATATAATCATGGGCCAAGGATGTTTTCAAATATTTGCTGATAGGTGAAAATATAATTACCATTATGAACATGTATAAGAAAAGACATTTCCATTTCTTCAAAGACTGCATATTTAAGCAACTCTAGAGAAGGATGAATTAAGAGTCTTGAATTTTAATTCCAACTTTGCTACATTTTATGGGACCCTAACATGACACTGAATATTAATGGATCTCATTGCCCATTTCTGTAAAGTAGGGGTAATTATGCTTTGCTGATAACTAATTCATTGTAATATCAAAAGAATAATGAGATAACATATACTGTCATATGTTATGTACATTATGGAAATGTCAATAACCTAATGTCAGCACCTTTGTACTTGCTGTTCTTACTGCTTGGGCTACAACTTCCTCAGATATATGTGTATATTCCCACCTTCAATTCAGGGCACTGCTAAAATGGCAACTCAGAGAAGACTTCCCTGACCATGGCACCCAAAATAGCAGGCTGCCATTCTCTTAGTTTTTCTTAATACTACTTATTCTGCAATTATTCTCTATTCCTGTTTCCCTATTTGTTTATTTTGTATTTTCTGTCTTAGAATATGGGTTCTATGAAAATAGGAAATGTGGCTGTTTTGTTAACCATTCTATCTATCTCCAAACCTCAGAACAGTGACTGGTAAAGAGCAGATTCAGAGCAATTGTTTGTTGAGTCAATGAATGGATAAACTAAATCTACATATAGCCATAGGCAAAGGATTAATAATAATGACACTATTAGTACTACTACTACTGCTACTACTACTATCAGCCTACTTATTGAGTTCTTACTATGTACCAGGCAGTATATGCACTATCTTGACAAACTCTCACAACAACCTGTGGAAGTAGATATCATTATCTATATTTTCCTGATAAGGAAATTGAAGTTTAGGATAGATTAGATTAAGTCATTGACTCCCAAACTAGGCTGTATATTGGAATTACTGCAGAGTCAAGGTTAGATAGGTTTTTGGAGTCAATAGCTTACAAGTGATAACAAAGTCCTGAAAAAAGCAGACTGCAAAACAGATGCTCAAAGAGTAAATGAAAGCAGAAGAAGAAAAAATATTTTTTTCCAAAAGTAGTATTTCTCTAATGTTTTCTTTTTCAGTAGTGGGACAATCTTTCACTGAGTTATCTTTGTTGGTTTTAAACATGTTGACAAATTCTTTGATACTCCTACCCTTGATTATAGGCTAACTTTATTGACTTGTTCACAGTGAATACAATGTAGTAAAAATGATGCTGAGTGATTTCCAAGGTGAAGTCACAAAAGGCTCTAGAGCTTCTGGTTGGTCTCTTTTTTGGGGAGTTTGCCCTTGAAATCCAGTCACTATGTTATAAAGAAGTCAAACACCTACATATAAAGTCCACCTGTGGTTGCTCCGGCCACAGCCTTAAGATATCCTAGCATCATCCAGCATCGACACCATACATGTGAATGAGAGAAACTTCGATGATTCCAATCCCCAGCTTTTGAGCAGCCAAAGAGATGTGAAGCGATAAAAAGATGATCTGTCCCTGCCAAGCCTTGCCCAAATTGCAGAGATTTGAGCAAAATAAATATTATTGATGTTTAAACTACCAAGTTTTGGGGTGATTTGTTACTTATCCAAAGATACCTAGAAGAGGGGGAGGGCATGCCTCTAACCCTTGCTTGGGTGAGGCAGACATAAAATGTAACCATAATGTTTGTACCCTCATAATACCCTGAAAAAAAAACAAGAACAACAACAAAAAAAACCCAAAGATACCTAGAACGTAGTGTAAGCCAGAAATTCAGAAGTCATCTATAATACTGAATTTCCTTTCACCTAGTACCACCTTATTTAATCTGTCACCAAACCTTTTAGATTTTTTCTCCTGCACGGTCTCTGACATTCATTCATTTCTCTTTATTTCCACCACTACTACAATAATACAAGTTATCATAATTTCTTGCCTGGATGGTGTTTGGTTCCATTACCTATACTATATCCATTTATATTGTTGATTTATATTTGGTTTCCATTTATATTTATTCCATTATATTTTCCAGTTATATTTGGTTCCATTTTCTACACTACATCCAGTTATATTTTTCAAAATGCAAATCTGATTATATATACCCCCAGCTTCTAAAAAAGGAATGATTTCACATTGCTCTTAGAATGAAAACAAGCTTCCTTAACCTGGTCTATAAACACCTGCGTAGTCTGGCCCCTTCTTGCCTACACAGGTTATTTCAAAGAAACCCTTCCTTTTATCTTTACTCTCTAGCTACTCTGGCTTTCTAATTTCTTCACCCACGTTCCCTCCAGCCACAGGCTTTCCACATACTACTCCCTTGCCTGAAAATTTTTCTGTCCTTTCTTTTTATTAGTCTTAGTCATCTTTCAGATGTCACTTTAGTCATTATTTGGCCAGATAAATATTCCCATTTCTAAACAAATCACTCTATTTAATATTCGTACAAAGGCAAATGCTGCTGCTGCTGCTGCTGCTTAAGACTTCATTATTGTTATAAAGTTGTGCTTATGTGTGTATGCATACGTGGTGTGTTTAATTGTCTTTTTCCCCTATTATTCAGTAAGTTCAATGAGGACAGAGACCATGTTTGTTATTGGTCAATGTTTTATTCCCAGAACCTACTGTAATGCTTGACATATAGAATATACTCAATAAATATTTGTAGAATTAATTATGAATATATATAAAAACATTGTAGTCAGCATTATAGGAGGTAATTATGATTCTAAGAGTCAAGGAAATGAAGAGAGGATATCTATCTGTATAGATCTACTGATCACACTCTCTGACTGATTAATCCTGAGTCTCATGTGATAAAGAACTCAGAAAATTAGTCAATATGGCAAATAATCATCCAGATTAATTTTAACATAGGTCTTAGTGGATTGAAATGTTACTTTCCAGGGAAAGAGGTATTTTAATAGAGAACTCTTGATATAATTCCTGTGTGTGTGTGTGTGTGTGTGTGTTTGCATGTGTGTAGGGGAAGTTGAGACAAGAAGAGATACAAGAATGAATGAGACAAGCATAGAGAGAGAGAGAAAGTAAAGGAGAGAGAGAGAGAACACCCTCTAACTTTAAATACAACATAAAAGGATTAATAAGTAGATGCGGTAGGCAATTGTATTTAAGATATTATCTAACCTTCAGTTTTTGTTTTTTTTTAAAGAACACTAACAGAGTGGCAGAGTGCTTCCCTTTTTGGTGATTTATTTACAAATAACTAGATGGAGATTTCGAGTTTAAAATAATTACCTCCCACTGTCCTCATATTTTCCAGTCAAATATTTTTGTAAGTATAAATTATTTTTCTTACTACTATGCAGAAAAGACATTACAATAATATTTTAAGCAACCTTTCAATATTAAATAGCTTCATAAATTTACAGTGCCTAATAAAAACCAACAGGAGAAAAGAATCAAGGGTTCTAGTCACATCCTTTGTAGTGCTTTGAAGATAGTGATATTGGTGGATTGATTTCAAAGAAAATGTCTTTCTTATGCTTGGAGAATTCAATTTCTCTACCAGTAATATCATTATGCTTAGTTTGCTGATGACACTGTATTTCTGTTGCTTTTGCCTTAATAAAATTTGTCACATAATATGCATTAGAGCTTTCATTTGTGATCACAGTTCTCAAACCCAACTTTTGTGTTACCAGTGAATAAAAGACTTTTGTTAGATATTAGTGCTCTAGTGATTATTTTGCTTTTTAGCAAAGGACATCATATTTAAACTTTCTTTACTTCTGATTCTACATCATTTTGATGATAGAGTTTAAAAGCAATGCAGTAAAAGAAAATGTATAAACTTAATGGGTGTGCTTATTTTAACAGAGTATACAAATTTGACATTGAGTTTCAATATTAAAATAAAACAAAATTGAAATTTAAAATGTAACATATATGCATACATATAAATAAACACATGTTCATATACACATGCCTACACATATTATTAAATTGGCATTTGTACATGAAATTATAGAAAACAAGACTATTATTAAAATTACGGTATGTTTTATCTTTCATCACACATGAGATTATAAAATGATCATTGTAAGAAGATATGTTGCATTTTCTTCCCTGTCATTCGTCATTAAATCCTTAGTTGTTAGACAACACCCTGGGAAATCACAGAAGACATAAAACATGAAACCCTTTCTTTTTATTATTTGTATGATTTTTATTGTGTAACCTGCAAGTTTTAGATTAGTAACTCTTCAAATAATTTTTCTTGGTAAAGTAAACAGAATCTGTTCTTGAAAATGAGTGAAAACATACTAATACATAAGATAAATGAGCTTAATTTCAATCTTATATACGAATAAACCACAATGTAGACCCACACAACATGCAATGTTCTTTACATTTTTACAGGAATGTGAAAGTTTTAAATCCTTAATTCTAACGCATTGTATGGTTTAAGTGTATTATTACTTCAGCATTCCAACCTAATCTCTATTAACCTGAACACTAATCTTACGATTGTCCCAGACTATTGCAAAACCTAGTAGGGTTTTTGCTTCTTTATTTATCATTTATTGGGCCAGAAAAATGTCATTCTGGCTCTACTCTTGTAGAAATCTGAGTAACCAGATCTAAACTATGAATGTATCATATTTCTTTTAAAAAATAATGAATGAGATTGGCCAAAAACATGTGCATAGAACCATATTTTCACATTGATATTTTCAAAACTTATTCTCCTTTTAAGGATTTTAGTTT
>NW_012150774.1:699066-721134 GCF_000956105.1 Propithecus coquereli
GACATATCTTCCAAGTAGCTTCAGCACTTAAAAGAATTTTTGCCTTATATTCACTTTATTTGTTAGAGTAAAGTACATTCAATATGGAAAGTTATAATGTTTACTGAAATAAGGTATACTTATTTCATATTTGTAATTCTTTTTCTATTTTCTTTCCCTTGCTACTAGTGAACACATTTTTTTCCCAATCATTGTATTAGTAACACTTTGTGCTCTTTGGATGGGAAAGAGATCAATCCCCTTTAGGGCCATTATGACAGTTATGGCCCATGGAGTCACAGCAGACTGCTAAGGAGGAATTTAACATCCTCAGGATCAAGTAGGGTATTTCTAAGCTCTTGGGAGACAATTCTCCATGTGTCTCTTGTGTGTATGTATTTCTGGCATGCAGAGTGATTTGTTCTGGACTATTTTTTTTTTCCAAGAATGCCTGTATATAAAACAGCCTTAGAAGAGAGAGAGAGAATTTCCTTCCAGAGAAAAATGATAGACTTACTTACAATTTTGGAAAATAGATGTATCTCCCTCCAGGGTAATGGGGGCAGGCATAATTATTGTTCATTACAAAAGGTTAGAGTTTCGTAACCGTAGTATTCCTCTTCTGTAATACACAGCATGTGTAGCTGATACCATTTTCTCTTCTTATGGTACTGTGGAAACTGGAGTCATGGAAGCAGCACCAAAGCTGATACTCTGGCTACTACTAGTGCTTTGAGTAAACTGTGACCAGGCATCTTTTGACTTCTGCCAGCATCCATAAAACTGTGACAGCCTAACTTGTTAACTTGCAAGGGTGTTAAAATCTCAGACCCTTCACAATTCTTGATAATTTTGGTTATGAGATGCTGATGCAGAAAAGGCTTTCTAGAAGAGGATCTCACAGGCCAATTAATGGAATTTGAGAAATGTCTCTGGAAATTAGTGACAAACACATTGATCAAATTGAATGGTCAACCAGGCAATAAATAGTCCTCCACTTAATTGCCTATTAATGAGGAAACACTGGGGAAAGGGCCATAGGCAGAGTATTGTTAATAAAATCCACTATGTCTGTACTAACAGGTATGCTAATTCTGCTCCAGGTAGGGACATTTCTCAACAATCTGGCAGTCAGTCTCAGGTATACAACATAGTAACAACTAGAATTAAAATTTGTACCGAAGAGAAGGACAGAACTTTCTCCCACTTTCAGACAAGTTATAGAGATACTTACCTACACTAAAAATGAAAGAAGGGAAAGTAATGACCACTGTGGGAAGAAACCAGGCAAATTGTTAGAATTTTGACTGATTTGCTTCAGATAAGAGAGGCAGGGAAATTAATGCTTGATAAGAAAGAATGATAATAGCAGGACCATCTTATGACTGAGACCCTTCTGCAGTGTGTTATGTCAACCATAGATCCATTTGGATCCATTTGCCACCCTCTGGGTGACAGTCTGGGGGAAAAAAAAAAAGGCCTAGGGGATTCCAATTTAATTATGCTTTAGTGACTTAGATTATTTTGTTTGACCAACATATACCTAGATCCTAAAAATAATGATCATTTGATTGAGTACTCACAGATTTCTGAGCCCTCCTATAGTGGCCCACATGGGCCAAAGTAAAGAACATAATGAGTCTTTGTAAGTTTTACAAAAATTTCCTTATTTCCCTGAAATATTTTGATTAAATTACTGGATGAGAGTATAGGATGATTGAAAAAAGTGGAGTTATCAATATTAGAATGGGACATACTAATTTCATGATGGTGGACAGGGAGCAACAATTCTGGCATTGGGGAAGGGTCTGCCTTAAGACCTCAGGAGGTATGAGGGAAGGAGGAACATTAATGATCTTTGTTTATTGGAATAACCCCTGGAGCCTTTTTTAAGAAGAAAAACACCCTAATGTGGCATTCCTAAACTTTTGCAAAAATCATAAATTTAACTTACTGTTATATCTGCCATCTCCTGCCAGATGTCTTTGGCAAGGATTTGAACACAACTGTCTTTAACTTTATCAAGATGTCTATGGGAAACAGCAGAGGATGACCCAAACTTCCATACCTCTGAAGTAAAACACTTGTTCACACCTCTAGATATTTTTCCTACCTCTGTTACTATAGCTATCATTTTGTTATTCCATGTGGTAGACAAATGCCAGCCTTCTGGTTGAATGCCCAAATAGGACAGAGAATCCTTCTAAAAACAAAGACCAAATTCAATTATTCATTGAACTGGAAAACCTAAGGTTTACCAGCCATTTAGAAGACATTTTGAAGGCCCTGCCAACCTGAGTCCCCAGGCTGATAGAGGTACCACTTGGGGGTGGAGTTCTGCAATTATAAACATTTAAACAATACTTTCTTTCCAGAGGTATGACTTGTACCTTGGGGACTTTCCTTATATAGAAAATAGGTATTAACTAGGCTACCTCCCCAAAATATAGTGACCTCCATCTTAGGAGTGTTAATAAGAGACATTTAGGATATATTGTACAGTACGGTGAGGATAGTTAATGATAATATATTGTATTTTTGAAAAATGCTAAGAAAGTGGATGTTAAATGTTCTTACCATGAAAACAATAATTACATGAGGCAATATTATACATATTTTAATTAGCTAGATTTAACCATTCCACAATGTACATATACTTCAAAACATCATATGATACATGACAAATACATACAATTTTATCTGTCAATTTAAAATAAATAAATCTGAAAAAAAGTTTAAGGTAACACTACCTATAGATCACATAGCCATTAAATGACTATGAAGATTTTACCAATATGAGACTACTTTGTTTACTTGGAAGAGCTACTGGCAGGGACAGTTGATTCATTATTTATGAGAAACCTAAGGGCAGTTATCCTGTGATAAGGAGAGTCACTGAATTAGATAAGGTTGTATAAAATTAGTCCCTGTCTTTAGCTGAAGTGATCAATGATGAAACTTTGGTTCTGGAAGGCCTTCAGGTCAGACTCAACTTTCTGGCTAGGGTTTTTATAGATGGTAGAATTGTCCTAGACTTTCATCTTGTGGGCCAAGGCAATTGTTAATGCATCCTAAAGTACCTCGATTAATGTGTTGGGACAAGTACAAAGATCAATACAGAAACTAAAAGAGAAAGCCACCTATCTCTCTAAAGTAGACACTGATTGTTGATATGATTCTTTCTGAAAGTTTGGTCTGGGTCCCTGAAGGCTGATCTCATTCTGTAGTTTGGAGGCTTGTTAATAATGATCTTAATTAAATGCTGGATGATGAATATTGGATAGATTTGGTTCCAGCCTCTGGCATTCAGATTAATCAGAGGGTCTAATGGGAATTCTCTTGGAAAAATGCACCAAAAGTCAAGATATCTTAGAAACGAGGAGTGGATATTGTCAGGAGACAATTTTCTATGTGTCTCTTGTGGATGTGCACATCTTTCAAGCAAAGGCATTGACTGCTTTTGTTATGGAATATCTTCTTAAGATTGTGTATCAAACAGGCTTGGCAGACAGACATAGTGGTTCTTTCCAAAGCAAAAGACAAACTTATTTATAACCTTAGAAGATAGATATAATGTCTCCCTCCAGAGCAAAAGCATAGGTATGTGTACCATGAATTATAAAATATTTGGACTTTTTTAATGCTCAGGGTCTCTTTCCTATAATGTAACTCACTGCATAAGCAGCTGTTACCTGGTTCTCTTCATGTGGCCCTGTGGGAACTGGGGCTCAGGAAAGTCCTACCAACGTTGATATTCTGGCTACCACTCTTGCTGTGAATAGTAAACTATCCTTCATCTCTGACCTAGGGGTCTTTTGACTTCTGCTAGCATCCACAAATGTGTGGCAAACCATATGGACTGAACGTTTATGCTCCCCAAAAATTCATATGTTGAAATCAAATCTTCAATATGACAGCATTTGGTGGTAGGGTCTTTGGAAGATAATTAAGGAGGGTGAGCCCACATGAATGTGATTTTAGTGCCCTCTTGAGAGAGCAGAAAGCTAGTGTATCCTCTTTTGGCCATGTTGAAGATACAAAGAGAAGTCAGCTGTCTGCAACATGAAAGAGGGGTCCCCACCAGAACCTAACAATGCTGGCACACTGATCTCAGATTTCCAACCTCCTGATCTGTGAGAAATAAACATTTATTGTTTAACCCACTCAGTCTATGTTAATTTATAATGATATTACTGAATTAAGACACAGCTAATTTGTTAACTTGTAAATTTGTTAAAATCTCAGACCTCCACAGTTCCAGATACATACCTCTAACAATCCTATGAAGTATATATGGAGTTCACAAGGCTAAAACAGAATGACTACTATTTACATCACTACAGCCTCCATCAGGCACTGTATCAAAAGCTTTACCAAAAGAACAGATCACATATATTCCCGTGTTTTAATGAAATCAAGTTTCTTTAACATCTGAGAACCCTCAACTTCATAACACAAACACCCTCCACTATTTGGAAAAGGAGATGATTACACTTTATAATTACTACCTATCCTTTCCTAGCCACTGACAACTACTAGGGATAACAATTACTTAATATTTTGGGTAGTGAGACAAGGTACACAATTTACATGGAATCGACACAAAAAGTACAAAATTAAATATTAGATCCTCCTCTTCCCATAAGTTCTTTCTTCATCTCACCCAAGGATTTCTCACTGGCTAACTTCTCCCAAGGTTTCACCCTCTTTCCACATTGCTAAATATTCTACCAACTTTAAAATTTTTCCTCTGCTCCTCTTCTTCCACATCTAAATTTTTCTTTCACTAAGCAATGATTTCTCTTTAATCTTTCAGAATATGGCGAAACGATTTGAACATCCATAGGTAAAATTGCCTATTTCTTTCAAAGCTAATCAATAAGTGGAAGCTTCCTGGGGTACATTACTGAATTATAATTAGGTATGCTGATGTGTATCATAACATTTGACTACAAGTAAAATAAAAGATGAAACTGTGAATACTTACCTACCAAGTAGGTTATGATGTTATGAAATCTAGGGAGAAACTATTAATTTTAAAAATAAAGAGGGAATTTTTCGAAGGGACAATTCAGGGGAGATAAACCAGAAAGGGAAAAGTTAATTCAAGGAAATTCTGACAAAATCCGTAACTACTGCTGAGTCAGGGTTTAGGTAGCACAGAAAAGAACAATTCCCATCTAAGAAGGCCACAAGTCCCACATATATTAGAACTGAGAGTTGGTCTTATTTGCAATAATTTCATAACAGCCAAAACTTTCTGTGAACTTTTGCAAAGTTTAGCTAAAATTCATCGTGTCCATGGTTTGTATATATTGCACTTTTCAATGTTTCATACTCCTTATTTTAGTATAGTATAGGTTGTCTATTCACTGTAATGATTGGTTCCTTGGCTGTGCAGAAGCTTTTTAATTTCATCGGGTTCCATTTATTTATTTTTGTGGTTGCTATGATTACTTTTGGGTCTTCTTCATAAATTCTTTGCCTAGGCTGATGTCTATAAGAGTTTTTCTAACATTTTCTTGTAGAACTCTTATGGTTTCATGCCTTAGGTTTAAGTCTGTTATCCATCATGATTTGATTTTTGTGAGTGGTGAGAGGTGCAGATCCTGTTTTAGTCTTTTACATGTGGATATCCATCAGGGAAATGCAAATCAAAACCACAATGAGATATCACTCAACTCCAGTGAGAATGGCTTTTATCAAAAAATGCCAAAACAACAAATGTTGGCATGGATGTAGAGAGATAGAAACACTGATACACTGCTGGTGGGACTGTAAACTAGTACAATCTCTCTAGAAAGCAGAATGGCAATATCTCAAAGATGAAAAGTAGAACTACTATTTGATCAAGCAATCCCACTACTGGATATTTACCCAAAGGGAAAACTGATATTTTGTAAAAAAGATACCTGCACTCAAATATTTATAACAGCACAATTCACAAATTGTGAAGATGTGCAAACAACCCAAGTGCCCATCAATACCTGAGTGGATTAATAAAATGTCCTATATGTATACTGTGGAGTACCACTCAGCCATAAAAAAGGGGGACTGATACTTCTTGTATTATCCTGGATGGAGATAGAGCCCATTCTTCTAAATGAAGTATCACAAGAATAGAAAAACAAACACCACATGTACTCACCATCAAATTGGAACTAATTGATCAATACCTATGTGCATATACAGAGATAACATTCAGCAGAAATCAAGGAGGTGTGAGAGAGAAGGAAAGGATGAGTAAAATCACACCTAATGATAAAATGTACACTATCTGGGGGAGGGAATGGTACAAAAGCAATTTATGTAACCAAATCATTTGTACCCCAATAATATTCTGAAATTAATTAATTAAAAAAATCATGATGTAGATTTACCTAATGATTCTTCTACAAGGAAGCTGCTAGCCTCAAGATGATTTATTTTAACTTTCAACAATATATTAATAATAATAATAAAGTTCAATTTATCTGTTCACCAATGAAAAATCCTATAATTCTATTAGTTATGTCAGTTATATATTTAATACAGTATATGCATTGAGGTAATTTTTCAAATAATATTTTGTTAGTGATAAAAATATATAAAATAGTTCTATTTAAATGTCTCTTGCTTTTTCATTTTCCTTAATACATGAACAAGCTCTAATTTTTAATCATCAAAAGTGTTATATACATATGAACTTATATTTTCATCCACTCCTCCCACATAATTTTATCCTAATTTATTGTATTTATTGATTCAAAGTATTTTATCAATCTCCCTATCATAGCTTCTGAAAAAAATATATGTAAAAATTTAAATTTTATCCAGCAATCATATGGCTCTGTGGTTAAAATAAAAAGCAAAACCAACAAACAAAAATTTAGTATAGTATAGTGAAAACAACATGAACTTGGAAATCATATCTTAGTTTGAATCTGATTTCTAGTATTTAAGAACTGTGTTCTCTTGGGCAATTTACTTGACATGTTTTCTCATCTATAAAATTGTAGCATTAATTAAAGATAATATAGTAAAGTTGTCAGTAAAGTTCCTATTACAGAGAAGAAATTTTTTTAAAAAATACTGATATTATCAACAAACACACAATTAATAGACTTGGACCCAGGTCCTGTGACTCTTAAATCCGGGCTTCTTTTCACTAAAGGGACATATTGGAAGAAAATATTGGGCATGGTCATATCTACCCATTTAGAACATCATTTATGATTGGAACTAAAAAGAAATAAAGTTGAAAAAAAGTTTAGGGTCAGTTTTTAGAGGCTCCGAAGTATCAGGTTAATAAATTTTGACTTGAATGATAAACCAATGAATTTCCACAGAATGGAATGACATATTGAAAGTAGTGTTTTAGTAAGAGTACTCTAGTAATGATAAAAGCAAACGTGAGAAGAAAGAACCTAGAGGTGAGAATAGTTCGCCAATTACTGTTATTTAAGTCCTTGTAGAACGCAGCCCAAATCAGCGTCTTTCAAAATTTTCAGTCAGATCAGATTTTTTAGGAGCAAATTGCATACTACATTTCTACTTATAATGATAAACAAAGAAGATGATAATATTAGAGATTCTGCGAAGTTCTGTCATTAAAGACACAGCAAATTATCTATTTGCCTGAATACCACTGAATGCCTTTTCTACCTAAGTTTCTTAATTATTAATAATCAAAGATAACTTTAGGTAATACTTGCCTAAATGAGAGTGGAAGAGAGAGAGAGAAAGAGAGAAGTACATTAAAAAAACTTATTTTCCTTGCTTTATAAAAATCAAAGTCTAAAAATTATTAATTTTTAGCATATTTCACATTTTTAACCTTTCTAGTCTTTTGACAGACTGACAGTATTCTTATAAATGCATATCAACTATTTAATATTCAGTCTTTGTCATATGTCTATATGTACATGTCTTTTTAGAATCAGAGTTCCTCAGCTAAGTCTATGTTGTCACTTCATATTCTTTATATGTCTACCCTTGCAAGGTTCTTTATGACTCCAGTCTTTAGCACCTGTAAGCAAGACTGACTTGTAATATTAATATCTTTATAACTTTATAGCTGTAATTCAATATCTTTCCTATAATTTGTTTGAAATTGCTTTTTTAAAAAAATTTAAATGCACTCTCTGACAATGCCCACTATTTTCTTCCTTAATTATTATAATTCTAAAATAAGCTAAGCATTTTCTCCCAAGTTTCAACTTTATCAGGCAGTTTTACCTTACTGGGGAAAAAATTGGTTCACAATAGCCAATATTGTCATTACTTTCTGGAAGATGAAATAATTAGAAGGGCAAGGAAAAAAAAAAGCTAAATGTGGTCATTGATATTCCTAGTTCAGAATAAATGCCGCTATATGTAATTAATAAATATTTTTATAGTCAAGAAAATTGGAAGCCTTTAATAAAGACCTCACAAAATTTTTCTCACAACATGGTCTTTACGATGATTTAATTTTCTTTTCAAAATACTCTAAACAGATAGGGAAAATACCATATGCCATCCTTGCATGATTTACAAGAAATTTTTTTTTTTATTTCAGCATATTATGGGGTACAGATGTTTAGGTTACGTGTGTTGCCCTTGGTCCCCCCCGCCCAAGTCCGTGTTTCAAATATGTCCATCCTTCGGGTAGTGCACATTGCACTCCTTGTGTATAAAAATACCCGTCCCCTCCTCCCTCCTCCCCTCTCCTCCCGCCGCCCTCCCCCTTCTCCAGCATCCAATAGATGTTGTTCTGATATGTGCATTTATGTGTTGATTAGTTAATACCAATTCGATGGTGAGTACAAATGGATCCCGTTCTTCTGCTCTTGTGGTGCCCCACTTTGGATAATGGGCTCAAGTTTAATCCAGGAAAGTGTAAGTGGTGCTAGATCACTGTCATTTCTTATGATTGAGTAATATTCCATTGTAAACATATACCAAATTTTGATAATCCATTTACAAGAAAATTTTATGCAGAAAAGAATAAAATAAACATAAACAATGATAAATGAGAAGGTTTTCAGAAGGTATTTCTATAATCTAATACAAAGCCTCATTTGATTTTTGGGGAAGAAGACTTAGAAAACAATAAAAAATTTCTCATCTCTTTTATGTTTTTTATATCAAAAGGTTTTGTTGTCTTTTTCTCCTTAGAATTCAGTGGAAATATCTAGGAAGATGTGAAGGTATATTAGTAGTTATTAAAAGAAACAGTGTCAGAACAGCCAAAGCATTTATTTTCAGAATAAACATATATAATTGTAGATCCTACTAAGCATGAATATTTATCCTCAAACATTGAAACAGAAGTTACCCAAGGTCAAGTAAGTAATTATAAACTTTTATTAACTTTAAATAGGTTCAGAACATCATTTTCTTTAAATCAGGAACACATGAAACCATGCAAGATGTTTCTATTTTCCTTGCCCCAGTACTAAGAAAACAATTTTCTAGTAAAACAGCACTCAGCAATAAACAAATAAATAAATAAACAAATAAAAGTCAAAAATATTGGCATTAACGACATAAAAGAAATGTAAAATTTCAAATAAATATTTTTTTAAAAAATCAAATAATCTAAATGATAAACCAGTAAAGCAAATGTTGTATAACTTGGATTACCAACGGACAGCAACAGACAAGGAAGAAAGGGGCAAAAAGGAATGCATATGTTGAAATGTTGACACTTTTGACAAACTTTAAAAAGAATTTAGGTTTCACGAAGGCATATTTAGTTATTCAATTTTCTTCTCAAAATTATTTCCATGCTGCAAACCTACATTTGTCATGTCTTGTTCCCTAGGAATAAATCAGCTAAAGGTGGCCGAAAGGCATAGTGGGAGTGCAAATGAAGTGCAGCTTGTTTGGTTCTGACCTCATTTCATTTCTTCCCAAGAAACACTTATCTCAAAAGTAAATCGGTACTATTTCCAGCTGGTAATACATGATAAGTATGAAAATGAGTCCATCTTTGAAACTTAACATGCAAATTTATATTGCTTTCAGTATCTGGATGTGTCCAGTGAGAAGAGAAAGTGGTGAGCTGTTGCTTTGGCTCCGTGACCTGAATGTATCAAACTTCCACTTTGCCACTCTGTAGAACAGAAATATGATATGTGTAATTAAATGTTCCTACCAGCCTGCCAAGTGAGGACATTACTCCTCAGGAGTAAGAGAGAGACTCCATAAGAAAACAGAATATCATTTCAGTTGTTTCCTGAATCCTCCATGCAGTTAAATTGATCGATTTATCACAGAGGGATGTATCAATTGAATTATCCTCCAGAGACTTTGAATTAATTAATCTGGGGTAGGACCCAGACATGAGTTTTTATTTTAAAAGCTCTCCAGGTGATTTTAATGTGCAGCCAGGGCTGAGGATCTCCGGACTAACTCAAACTCTCAGGATATGATCATGTTTCTTGGAGGCTGCTCTGTGACCTCCCTTAGCTCCCTATTTGTATCAATTTCATCTTCAGTTCCATCCAACTTCATCACAGAACTTCTGCATTTCTTCTTCTCTTCAGATAACTTCACCCACTTTACAGAAAAAAATGGGCACGGAGTGGGGGTTCTGCTATTTGAGAATGATGCCTTTTGTACTTCCCACCTACAAATTGTCTGTACCTTCATCAGTTCCTCCCTCACAGTCCTCCACCGCGAAGAAGATGGTGTGTCAACTCCTATCCAAGGTCAATACCATCCCCTCTATTCTGAATCTCAGACCCTTCACTTCTCAGGACTGTAATCTTCCAGTTGGCCCAGGGGTCTTACCTGTAACTTCAACCTCTCACAATCACTGTATCTGTGTCCTCATTATTATTTAAACTACTGACATCTTAAAAACAGTCTTTCTTCATTGCATGCCCCTCTCTGTCTACTAACCTAGCTTTTGCCTTTGCTTCATAATCAAGCTTCTGCTTTTCACTTTAAGCCTCAATTTTCTCACCTCATTACTTGTCAACTATAGCCACGCGGCTTCGGCATCAATAATTCCAATGAAAATGATTTTACCAAGGTCACCGGTGACCTTTTGGTTGTTGAATTCAATGAGTTCTTATTTTCTGGACCAGTTTGCAGCATTTAACAATGTTGACCATATCTCATTTATAAAATCTCTCCTTGCTGTGGTGTCATGACACGATTCTCTCCTGCTATCCATCTCTGTTTCTAGCTGCCCCTTTTATAGTCTCTTTCACAAGCTCAACTTCCTCCTCCTATTTCTTACATATTGGTATATTCTTAATTCACTTCTGTTCAAATCCGTTCTCTGCACTTCTTTTGTCACCTACTTAATCTAAAATCATATTTTTTTTTACCTAAATTATTGAAATAGACTCCAAACAGGATGCTCTTCTACCTTCAGTGTTGCCTCTGTCCATTCATACTCCATTTTCTTTCTTTTATATTTTCTTTTCTTTTATTTCATTTATGTCTTTCAAAAAATCTTCAGCCTTATTAAGATGTAATTGACAAATAAAATTGTAGATAGGCTATTTTGATACATGTCTATATGGTGAGAAGACTTAATCAAGCTAATCAGCATTCCTATTACCTCACATACTTATATTTTTGTGATGAAAACATTTAAAATCTACTCTCTTAGCAATTTTCAAGCATGCAATACATTATAACCAACCATATTCATCATGTTATACAATAGATTTTCAAAACTATTTCATCCTATTTAACCGAAACTTTTACACTTTGATCAACATCTCCCATCCCCCTAAATACTAGCCCTTGGCAATCACCATTCTATTCTCTGCTTTTATGAGTTCAACTTTTTTAGATGCCACATATAAATGAGATCATGTAGTATTTGTTTTTGTGTGTCTGGCTTATTTCACTTACCACATTGTTCTCCAGGCTCATCCATGTTTTTGCAATGACAGGATTCCCTTCTCTTTTAATGATGAATAGTATTTCAACAATTCATCCATTCATCCATTGATGGATACTTAGGTTGATTCCATATCTTGGCAATTGTGAATAATAAAGTAATGATCACAGGAGTGAAGATATCTGTTTGAAATATTGGTTTTATTTCTTTTGGATATATACCTAGTAGCAGGATTACTGGATCATATGGTAATTTTATTTTTAATTTTTTGAGGAACCTGCATATGGATTTTCATAATAGCTGTACTAATTTATATTCCCACTGACAGTGCAAAGTGTTTTCTTTTCTCTACATCCTTGTCAATACTTGCTATGTCTTGTCTTTTTGATAATAGCCAACCTAACAGATGTGAGGTGATATCTTTTCAATAAATAGTGCCGGGAAAACTGAATATCCACATGTAGAAGAAGAATACTGGACCTTTACCTCATAGCATATATAAAAATGAACTCAAAATGGATTCACTACTTAAATGCATGATCTGGAACTGTAAAAATACTAGAAGAAAACACAGATAAAAAGCTTCTTGACATTAATGTGGACAATGATTTCTTGGATAGGACCTCAAAAGCACAGGCAAAAATAAAAATAGAAAAATGGAATTGTACCAAACTAAAAAGCTTTTGAACAGCAAAAGTAATCAACAAAGAGATAACATATGGATTGTGAAAAAATATTTGCAAACCATACATCTGATAAGGGCTTAATATCCAGAATGTATAAGGAATTCAAACAACTCAATAGCAAGAAAAAAAATAACTTGATTAAAAAATGGACAAAGAACTTTTATAGGTATTTCTGAAAAGAAGACACACAAATGCCAACAGGTACATGAAAAAATGTTCTTACTCCATTTTTAAAAACATACTACGTCCTGATATTTTAGATCTTTGCCCACGTGGCTCCCTCAATCTAGTGTATACTTCACATCCACCATTGTTCTTATCATTAGCCCTGTCTATTATATCTTCAAGGTTCAGCTGAGATACTTGCTCCTGGGGAAGGCTTCCTTACAATCTCTAGTGCCCTAGAGCACTCACCTTTTTTGTAGCTCTAGCATGGAATGTACACTAAAGTATTGTAACTGTATATTAACTTTGGGATCTTCTGGCCCCCACCTTTGAGAGTGAATTAATTACAGGTAGGGATTTTACTTAGTTGCCTTTTCATCACAGTGCCTAGCACAGTGTCTGATTGGCACATAATTATCAATCAATAAATGCTTGTTCAATGCATTAAACTAATATACTATTCTGTTTTTAAAAATAGAAAAAAAAAAACTCTCTTCCTTTATTCATCCAAGATAAAGCCAGTATTTACTGTAGCACATAAGACCCTTCACAGTCAGATCCATAACCATACATATTAGCATGTCTCTCAAGTTTTCCCACCCTCAATAAATTTATGTTCTTTCACAATTCACTCACCATTGTCTCTCCTCTCTCTAATATGGGTCTCTTGCAGCTTTATATGTCACCTTGCAGCTTTATATGTCATTCTCTCTGTGTTGAATGTCTTTCCATTTCTCAATCTCTATGTTTGTCTGTCTGTCTCTCCTTCTTGAATACGTACTTATCCTTTTTTTTATGAAATGTTTTGTACTCTTCTAGGTGGAGTGGTTGCTTATTCCTTTTTGAACTGAAAGCACCCTGTGCTCACTTATCTGCAATAGCCCTTATTGTGATTTATAGTAATGCACACTTTTCTTTTGATGTTTTTCCCCACTGGAATAGCACATTGATCTCTTTGAGAAGAAAAACTCATCCTTTTTTTCCCCTGACCTAATAAATAAGTACCATGAAAATATCAATGTTGTTAAATAAATAAATGGATGATTTCCAAGATAAAGGAATATATAATACTGAACTCAGAAACAAAGTGAATAAGTGATATTTTCATGGTCAATGAAATTTATTTCCCAAGGGGTAATATTATCATTTCTGTCTTTTGTCTTTCTTTTGTATTGAACTGTCTTTATGACTTAAATACTGACTGTGCAACCATGTCTCTGTTGTTTTAGGGATGTTCTCTCTTTTATTTTGAATGTACTGTGTTTTCAATGAGATCATAAATTAATCAAAGGCATGATTTGTTTTCTTCTATTCTGTGTCTCTTACCTTGTGTCTAGCATAGTGATAGACAAGATATCCATCCATTCAAGTATTAGTGAATGTATTGTCCATGTGCCAAGCATTGCTAGTATTTGAGGATGCTGACACTAAATATCTAGCTCCACAAAAATTATTAATAGACTAGCTAAGCAGAATGTTGTTCATGCCTTAATACAAAGAAAAATATGTGAAAATGTGATAAATTCTGAATGTTCATATCAAGCACAAAACCCATGGCTTTTAAAATTTCAAATAAATTCAATATAAATATTAAAAATTTCACCCGTTCTCAACAATCATGTCCGTGTATATTCCTCCTATGCCTTTCGTTTCCTGTTTGGTTTCTGTGTGTTACCAGGCTTGTGCATTTTCCCATTTCATGTCATTTCTTTCACTTTGCATGATAAAATTATACATTTTGAGTGTATATATTAATACAAAGCATCAGACATTCCAGAGGTCATGCTGTGGTCACTTTCATCTATGATCTCTCCTTTCCAGAAATATTTTTACTGTTATTTTAAAACAAAGTAAGTTTTCACTATGGTAAAGCTAAATAAGGTAGTTCTCACTTCAGCATGTTTGGGTCTTCCATCTTTTTATATCATCAGAATTAGTGGAAACGCTATTGAGTTATCAGAGATCTTCTGGGTGCTTCCTGCTAATAGCACATCCTGTCAGCAAATACAGGAAATCGTGTTTTAGACATCAGGGGAGAATTTTCAGGAATCTCATAGATTTACTACAAACACACAAAAAAATCATTTTATTTTAACAATTCTTTGAAATGTCCTTCTAGCTAGGTAGCTTCTCCTCCAAATTTTGAATTCCCTGTGCTGACTTATTTAGTTTCCCATTAGTTCATCCTTGCATTAAGATATTACATTTAATATTTTGTCAGTTCTTGGCTGTTTAGTTTAGCTAAAGCGTCCATTGTTAATGAAGTTATTGTTTTGCTTTGTTCTTAAATTTCCTTAGTTATTTGTGCTTTGGTCATGATGTAGCTCACTTTATCCCATAAAATTTCAAACCATGAGGCTTTTAAAATTATATCTGCTACAAGTTAAAAAAGTTGCTTTCCTCTTTATTTTTCTCTCCCAAAATTTAGAATTGTAATAATTAATTTTAAGAATTAAAAGATTTATTTTCCGGTTAGCAACTCTCAACACTATAATCCTTAATGTATAGCGGATTCAAAAGTCACATTACAATCTACTTTATTTTTCTAAAGATACATTGTTTAAAATCAACATATTATAGGAGAGCATTTAATAGTAAGGAAATGCATAAAAACAAATAATGCTTTATCTTGAAATAAATTTTTGTTTTTAATGGTACATGAGGTATAAAAGATCGGCACTATCTAAATTACTTTGATGCAGTTTGATGATCAATAACCACAGTTTTGGCACTAATTAAATGCAACATTTGTATTTTTTTAATTGATACTCCAAACATAGTACAATAGAAAACTGTAACATTTTGTTAGCAATAGTTCTTTAAAATTATTATTGCCTGTGTGTGCCAGGATCTGACACAAATTCTGAGCCTGCAAAGTAAAGAATATTGAACTAAAAATAACCTTAACATGTTCAAATAGCCCAGAAAAGCAGTAAACATACTTAATAATATTTAGAATTTACAACTGTAAGAAGCCCATAATCATCACCTTGTGCATATACCATCATCAACTTACACATAAGCAAATTGAAGCCCAGGAAAGAGTAAGCAATCGAGCAAGGTCATACTTCCAGAAAATGGCTGAGTTGGAAACAGAAAGTTCTGTCTGATATCTGTGGAGATATTTCCCCCTAAGGTACCAAATGTGAATCATGTACTTTCATTATTTGCATATTTTTCTAATAATTCGTGGGTTGGCAAGATATGTGGAATGTGTTCCTGAACAATTGTTGGAAGGGCACCATTGAAATGCAAAATTTCTAATTGTTAGGTCTTTCTGAATTTTAAGTGATCTATTTTCTACTAATAAGGTGTCTATAAATGCATCACTAACGAATCTCCATCAAATAGCATGTAAATGACATCTTATCATTAAAATCTGTTAATTGTTAGAGCTCAGGAAGGTTTATTTGCTAACCAAAATTATTTAATGAATTCTCAAACTATTGCTGTTAGAAAAAAATGACCACTAAGAAATAAGAATGTTCTATAAACTTTTATATCTACACCATCTGCCTATGTTCTTCAACATATGTCGCTATATTAATTGCTAATATCATGGTTATTATGCATCATTTCATCCGTAAGATTATTCCATGAAACTAAGAAGGCATCCACAACAACTTCAGAAAAACACCTGCTATATGCATTTCTGGTTGATAAATTTCAGCAGGTTCTGGTTTGCCCTTGGGCAAAATTTTCTAATTGCTTTTACATAATAAGAAGCCTTCTACCAGGGCAACTTTCTCTGGTTGCAATGATCACATTACTATCCTCGTAAACTTTTTGTTATGATTAATTAAATATTAGCACAATAGTTATTAAAATGCTTCTTTAGAAACTTTTATGTGTACAAAAATATAGGTGTAATGGGTCACTGGACTAAGTATGAAGACAGATAAAATATAAGCGGTGAGCATTGTAGAGGGGAAGGGCATGCCTCTAATCCTCGTTTGGGCGAGGCGAAGACATAAAATGTAACCAAAATGTTTGTACCCTCATACTATCCTTAAATAAAAAACAAACAAACAAACAAACAAATAAAACTAGTCTCATAGTTCCAAAAAAAATGTGTACATATATATATATATATATATATGTATATATGAGGTAACTTGTAATATGTGAAAGAATTTTGAAAGCTTTAAGATCACAAACTTCATTAATAAATATTAGTTAATAAAGGTAATAACTCTTAGGATTGGCCAATAATTATCTATCATATAATCTGTGCACCCATTTTTTTTACTTCATATATGAAGAAAGGAATTAAACCCATTTAGATCCCTTTATTGAATCAAAGGTAATGGATGGATAGACCACACTGATAACTGTCCTCTTCTTGGCAACAGTTGAAACAAATCCATCCAAAATTCAAGCACTTTTGCAAACATTGGTTATTCTGTTCTTCCTGAGGTGTTTTTGGTTAAAGAAGTAAGTCTACCGCCCATGAAATGATTAGGGATCATTGCCAAAAGGAATAGAATTAATGCTAAATTGTGTGGTAAAGACAGTAAATATTAAGTAATTTTAAGGAAGGAGATAAAATAGAATTGAAATAATCAGAAAATGACTTTTGGAGGAGGTAAAAATTGAGCAAAACCTAGAGAACTGGATTTGGTCATTTAGGGATAGGCCAGATGTATTAATACAAGAAAATCAAAGTCGATATTCTATTCAGTACTAAGACACTAGGATACATTTTTGGTAAGGGTTAAAGAAATAAAGTTGGTGGAAGACAAATGATAGATGATTTTGGAAATCAAAAGGGTTACCAATCAGCAACAGCAGCAGCTGCTACGGCAACACCACAACCACCATCACATCACCTCTATCCATGAGGTATTTCCTATGTTTCAGACCATACACTAAGTGCTTTCATATGGATTACCTCGTTCCATCCTCATACAAATTTGTAACTCCCAACGATGCAGGTACTCACATACAGTGACGCCCTTATCACAGATAAAATCTGACCCATATAAAAATGGTAGATTACTTAAGTAGAAGATCATGGATTTCAACTGGCACAGTCTTATACCTGAGTTTATATTCTTGATTATTTCATTTTACTGACTCATTGGGCAAAACTGGGAAACACCATGGCATCTTTGAACATTTTGGGGACATAATAAAAGTGAGATTTTCACGGATTATTCTGCCAGCAATATGTTGGGCAAACTGTACTTCAAGTGAAAAGACAGGAGACAGTTGCAGTATTAGAACTGTAGAATAGTGACAATAGGAGTGGAGGTTTAGGAGTGCTTTCAAAGGAGGAACTACATAGCATAACAGCTTTTCAAATCTGTCTCACTCCACATCTTTTCTTCCAGATATGCCAATTCGTATTGTAATTTTACACATGTTATATTCTTTATATTTGAAATGATTTTGACATCCAACTTCCTCTGTTGATACCTGAAATAACTTCCGAGTTCCTCCCATATGTTACTTTCTCCATCTCAATGACTGGCCATCTCCAAACATGGAAATAATCTTTCTCATCTGAATTTTACAAAGGAGTGTAATTATCTTGTAAGCAAAAGAGTCAGGTAGTTTTGTGTTTATGTCTTGCAAATCGATACAATATAATAAAAACAATTTTAAACTGTGTATTGAATATAGTATTTAAACTATAATACTTACTCATTTTAATTTGTATTTGTTGAATGAATAAAAATAAATTGACCAGTACATCAGGACATGAATAAATTGATCAGTGCATCAGTACATGAAATAAACAAATAATTTCATGACTGATTGAATAAAGGAATTAGAAAGCTACTCTATGATTTTTACCCCAGTTTCTAGTATACTTCCATTTTATTGTCTTCTTTTCTCATCCTCCCTTACTCATCTGTTTCATTACTTCCATGAGTGGTTCATTCCCTTGTGCCTTAACAGACCCTGGTTATTTGGGGCCATTCAAATAAGTATTGATTGAATATTTGTCAAAATTTTTGTTCATTATATCACTATTAACTCTCTTAAATGTTTGTAAGTTATAAAAATTATCAATACCCAAACATATAATGTTTCTTTAAACATCAAGAAGGTCTAAAATGAACATTCTATATACCATTCAAGACACAGACTGCTTATTTGCATAAGCTCTAGCTTTCAGATATGTACTACATTTTCAACAAAGGAATAATTGTTTTCACAACTGTATATTGGCAAATACTTTTTACACATATCCCATCCAGGGAAAAAGAATTATTGTCTGAGTTTGTGTAAAATTCATTAATACTAATTTATTAATTCCTCTTTTCTTCTAATTCACAATTTACTGTCTGTGTGAACTTCGAGTCCCTTTAAAATCACCATTTCTTGATTGCTCAACCATACAATACATAGACAGCAGCTATATTAGCGATCTCAGAGGTGCAGTGCACTGATACTGCTATTTATGCTGCTGTCTGGAAAAAAGCATATTTATTCTGTCCAAGCACCCACGAGACATGAGAACTATTCTTTGTTCAGACTCATAGCAGATAGTTATTTTGAAACTTCAATTACTATTTCAGCATGTTCCTTCCATTACTGTTTTCCAGTACCACAGCCAGTAATTTCTAGCCACAAAAAGGACTTTCTAAACCATACACATATGTGCCTTGCATGCAGGCCGCAAATATAGCTATATATACATGATTAACACCTGCAGAAAATATGTAAATTTAGAGGAAATAATATCAATATCTGAATCTTGAACATGCAATTTTTATATTTCTTATCTGATGATTATTGCATGAATATAATTATATATATAATACCACCATCTATCTTCAAATTTAAGGAAAACAACCATACATTAATATTCAACAAATATTTCCAGAGATTCAAGTCAGTATAGAGCTGTTCTTTGTGCCATAGGATTTATAAAAAATAAGAAAGTAATGTGACACCTTATTTCTGCATTTGAACAATTTACATCATAAATATGGTTCATTCTTTTTTATCAAAGTGAGAGTATTGAACGAAAAAAGATGATTTGTAGTCTCAATCTTACTTTATGTAGACTTTAAATTCCATTATCTGGCTATAACTTCTGGTGTGAGATTTTGTTCCCACATTAACATTAATCCTCTCTTTTTGAATCTATCTATTTTCACATCCCTTTTGCTACCAAAAATGCACACATCTAATTTATGTGACACTGAAATAGTATACTGGGAATATATCATTTTGAAGCCATGATGTTCACTATATTGCCCTTATAGCTATAATTTTATCTTGAGTGGAGGACACCATAAGAAATCCAGCCTTATATAGTTTACTGTACTATTCATTGCTGGGACATTCACGAAAACAACCCCTATAAAATGTATTACTCAGTGTTCACTTTATAAATAAAATGCAAGATAATTAATCCTTCAAAGGTATGAAAAAGTTTGCTATTCTTGTGTGATTGAAATACTTGTATTTTATAATACAACTTTTTTTTCATAAAATGATCAGATTTCTTTTTATGTTTGGCAGCTATAATACTTAAATATAAAATGCATACCATTCTTAAAAGTTGTTTATATAACTGTCACCCAATTAGGATATGTAGTACCCATTAAGTAATTTCTTATCCCACACCAAAAGCCCAGACTTCACCACTATGCAATATATCCATGTAACGAATATGCATACAATTCTCACAAATCAATAAAACATAAAAATTTAAGATCATGAAAAAATATAAACACACTCACATAGTTAAAAAAAAGTTGCTATGCACATGTATGTAACTTTTTGCTTAAGATCACATAACTATGCTACCTTATTTTCTCATCATTCCCGTGTCACCATTTATTTATTTTTAACATTACTGTACTATACATCATTTTGTAAACCTTTAAGAATGAGGATGGTAATGAATAAACATCTACTTACGACAGGAAACGTTTATTTGAAGGTAAGAACTCTCTCTTCTTTGTTACTCTAGTTTGCCAGTGCCATTGAGTAGAGTGTATCTGTTGCTTCCATTGGATCATTTTCTATTCCCCCTTTAATGCTCTTAAATCTAGTTTCTTTCCCACAATCTATGAAAAGTCTTTTTTAAGGACTTTGCCATTTTCCAGCCATTTGAATTTGGGAAAATGACTGGAACTCTCTATGCCTTATGTTCTTCATTTCCAAAATAGAGGTAACAATATCTCCATCAGTTTGTTTTGAGGATTAAATGAAACAAAATATATGCATGGGTTAGCATAATGCCTGGCATATATTAAGTGCTTAAAAATGGTGCTGATGATAACAGTGTTGTGGTAATAAGAGATACTCTCCGAAATATCTCCATTTTTTCAGATCCTTTATATTTATTAACAGGACAAGATTTTTCTAGTCTTATTTTCTTGAATATCATCTTTGACTCTTTTCACTTTCTCCTTCTCTATCCAGTCAGTTGTGAAATACTTCGTCTTTTTCCCTTACAATAACTTTCAAATCCCTCCCTTCTCTAGTCCCTTGATATTACCCTCATTCTAACTAAGCAGAATCTACAGGGTCTGGTGACTACTGAATATGTTTCTTGAGGGAGAAGAAGCACTAAAGAGATGTAGAGTACTGAGACACGGGAAAATGCAGAAATGTTACTGTTAAAAATAATAACCATGACAACAACAACAAACGAGTAATCAGAAATGCCAGTAGGATGGAATGAGGTGTTCATTTTCAAACACAGATTTATAAAGTTTAGAAAGAAAGAGATCTCATTTAATTTATATGGATATATTTCATTTGAAGGAAGGTAAGGGAAGTGGGAGCTGGGCAAAGGAAGGGGCCAGGGAGAACAGTTCTCATGATTAGCAGTTAAATTTAAAGAAGATAGAAAATGAGCAAGTGGACTAGGTGACAAAGCAATAAAAGGTGGGAAAAGAGTATAGCAATACGGAAGCTAAGAAAACAGACACTACCATTTAATTATAATATATTTATACCTTTCAAGATTTGGCTCAGTGAGGTCATAGATCTTTCGATGTTCTGTCACAAGTTAGTGACAAATATTTAAATTTGAGAAGTAGGTTTTAATTCTACTGGTAGAAACTACAAGTACTTGCTATTGGGAATCAGTCTGACCTCGATGGCATGGTTCTTGCAAACCTCAGGCTTGTGTCTAATGATATTGACACATCTATGTTAGTTTTTTAATGTCTGAAGATGACAGTACTGATATTATAGGTAGTCACCCTGCCTCATAATCAGGGTTGTTTTTCACCACGAATTGCTTATTGGAATTCAAATATAAAGTCAGATGACATGGAAATATTTTAATATATTTTAGCGCCCATGTTAAAAATTGAAAGGTATCCTAAATTGGTGTTTCAGTCCCTTTCTTTTTTTTTTTCTAAGTAGGTTTACAAAATTTCACTTGCCCTTCGTAATATTTTTCTTTATATTTGAAATGATTTTGACATCCAACTT
>NW_012150774.1:721940-728831 GCF_000956105.1 Propithecus coquereli
TTTTTATTTTAAAACTTTTCTTTACCTTTACATACAGGCCTGTGATCACTCCAAGCAGCAAAAACTTCAGCTATCCGTTGACAGGTGATGCTCTTTGCACCCTGTAGAACATAATCTTCATCACAAGAGAACTGCACAGTTGATCCAAGGCTAAAATTAAATAAAAGATTAAAAATATGATTATGAAGGTATAACATCATAACTAGGCTCCACTTCTACTAGCAATATCTAATATGGATATTGATGTACAAATATGGTACATCAAATATGCACCAGAGTGACAAAAAGTATCTTACTGGAAAAAAAATGGGAAAGCATGACTTGTAGAAATGTATAATAAAAGTCATAAACTGATAATTTACTGTAAGGCGATAGAATGTATATTTTGGTAGGAATTGTACAAAGTTAAAGCAATTATCAAGTTTAATTATTTTGTTATTAGTTGGAGAAACCAAGATTAAATAATTGACTAAATTTACCATCATAAGTAGATGGTAAATGTGAATCATAAAGTGGACATCCTGACTTGAATTCCAGCACAGTACTTGTGTTCATACCATATTATCATATTTTTCTGGCATGTACTTACATGTGTATGTATTTAGACATGTCTTTGTATACCCACATGTATTTATGTATATATACATTTTTAGGGTTGCACAATTGTGCTGATTGTTTTTCATGTAAAGTCCATGCTATATTTGGTGATTCAAAATTCACCCATCATTTATTATTTAACTTATTTCAATTTTTATTTTGTTTCTCCTGCCACTAAAGTTACTTAAATTTCCATTTTCAGAAAATCCTATTTGCCAAGAGTAATGGATGTTTTTCTGAAATGAAAAACTGACCACACATTTTCTTTCTTAAAAATCCTTAAGCAGCAACCCATCAGCAAAAAATTAAAGTCCAACTTCCTTAATGTGGCATAAAAGGTCTTCCAGCAGAAAGTCCCCGCCAACTTCTCCATCTCTTCTCTCACCCAGTGCCACACCTGATCACCACCTCTAGGCGCTCACGAATAAACTCAGAAAGAGATTATCTTTACTTTGCAGTCCCACCAGCAGTGTATGAGTATCCCTATCTCTCCACATTCATGCCAACATTTATTGTTGTGGGGCTTTTTGATAAAGGTCATTTTTACTGGAGTTAAGTGATATCTCATTGTGGTTTTGATTTGAATTTCCCTGATGATTAGAGATATTGAGCGTTTTTTCATATGTTTGTCAGCCATTAGTCTGTCTTCTTTTGAAAAGTTTCTGTTCATCTTCTTTGCCCACTTTTTGATAGGGTTGTTTGATTTTTTCTTGCCGATTTTCCTGAGGTTTATATACATTCTAGTTACTGGCCCTTTATGAGATGCGTAGCATGCAAATCTTTTCTCCCATTCTGTAGGTTGTCTGTTTGCTCTCCTGATAGTTTCCTTGGCTGTGCAGAGGATTTCTAATTTTTTTTTTTATTTCAGGATATTATGGGGGCACAAACATTTTGGTTACATGTTATATCAGGTTCAACTTACTTATTTTTGTTTTTGCTGTGATTGCCTTTGGGGTCTTCTTCATAAATTCTTTGCCTAGACCAATGTCTATAAGAGTTTTTCCAACATTTTCTTCTAAAATCGTTATAGTTTCATGCCATAGGTTTAAGTCTGTTATCCACCATGAGTTGATTTTTGTGAGAAGTGAGAGGTGTGGATCCTGTTTCAGTCTTCTACATGTGACTATCCAATTTTCCCAGCATCATTTATTGAATAAGGATTCTTTTTCAAGTCTATGATTTTGTCTGCTTTGTTCAAAGATTAGATGGCTGACGATGGTTTTATATCTGGGTTCTCAGTTCTGTTCCATTGGTCTGTTTCTGTTCTTGTGTCAGTACCATGCTGTTTTAGTTACTGTAGCCTTGTAGCATAGCTTGAAGTCTGGTAAATTGATGCCTCCCAATTTGTTCTTTTTGCTTAAGATTGCTTTTGCTATACAGGGTCTTCTCTGGTTCCATACAAAGTGTAGAATTATTTTTTCTAGATCTATGAAAAATTATATTGGTATTTTAATAGGGATTACATTGAATCTGTAGATCACTTTGGGTAACACAGATATTTTAACAATGTTGATTCGGCCTACCCATGAGCATGGTATGGTTTTCCACCTGTTTATGTCCTCTGCTATTTCCTTCCTCAGTGTTTCTCAGTTCTCCCTATAGAAGTCTTTTACCTCCTTAGTTAAATATATTCATAGGTATTTTATTTTCTTTGTTGCTATTGTGAAGGGTATTCAGTCTTTGATTTGGTTCTCAGTTTGACTGTTGTTGGCATATAGGAAGGCTACTGATTACTGTACATTAATTTTGTAACCTGAGACTTTGTTCAATTTGTTTATCAATTCCAGTAGTCTCATGGAAGAATCTTTGGGGTTTTCTCGATATAAGATCATATTGTCAGCAAAGTTTGACCTCTTCTGCCCCCATTTGGATGCCCTTGATTTCCTTCTCTTATCTGAAAACTCTGGCTAGGACTTCCAGCACTATGTTGAATAGAAATGGTGATAGACAGCAACCTTGTGTGGTTCCAGTTCTAAGGGGGGATGCTTTCGATTTTTTCCCATTTGGTATGATGTTGGCTGTGGGTTTGTCATATATGGCTTGTATCAATTTTAGGTAAGTTCTGTCTATGCTTACTTTGTTCTTATTAAAAAAGGGTGCTGAATTTGGTCGAATGTTTTTTCTGCATCTATTGAGAAGATCATATCATCTTTGTTTTTGCCTCTATTTTTGTAGTGAATACATTTATAGATTTGCATATGTTGAACCATCCCTGAATCTCTGGGATGAAGCCCACTTGGTAGTGATGGATTATGGTCTTTGATAAAGCACCTGAATTTGGTTTGCTAGGGAATTGCTGAGAATTTTTGCATCTATATGCATAAGGGATATTGGTCTGTAGTTTTCTTTTTTTGTTGCTTCTTTTCCTAGTTTTGGTATCAGGGTGATGTTGGCTTCACAAAACAGCTTGAGGAGGATTTCTTTCTTCCCAATGTTGTGGAATAATTTCTGAAGGATATGCACTAGTTCTTCTTTGTAGGTCTGATAAAATTCAGGTGTGAAACCACGTGGTCTGGGACTTTTCTTTTTAGGAAAGTTTTTATTGTTGCTTCAATTTTGGTATGTGATAGTGGTCTGGTCAGGAATTCTAGTATGACCTCTGTGGAAAGGAATATGGAGATACCTCAAAGAGCTACAAGTAGAACTATCATTTGATCCAGCAATCCAATTACTGGGCATCTACCCAAAGGACAAAAAGACATTCTATAAAAAAGACATCTGCACTAGAATGTTTATAGCAGCAGAATTCCCAATTGCAAAGATGTGGAAACAGCCCAAGAGCCCATCAATACATGAGTGAATTCACAAAATGTGGTATATGTATACCATGGAATCCTACTCAGCCACAAAATACAGTGGTGATCTAGCACCTCTCATATTATCGTAGATAGAGCTGGAGCCCATTCTACTAAGTGAGGTGTCACAAGAATGGAAAAACAAGCACCACATGTACTCAACATTAAACTGGTATTAACTGATCAACATTTATATGCACATATGGTAGTAACATTTATCAGGTGTCGGGCAGATGGGAGCAGGGAGGAGGGGATGGGTACATGCACACCTAATGGGTGCAGTGCGCAATATCTGAGGGATGGACACGCTTGAAGCACTGACTCAGGTGGGGCAAAGGCAATATTTGTAACCTAAACATTTGTACCCCTGTAATATGCTGAAATTTAAAAAAAAAGAAAAAAGAAAAAAAAAAAGATAGTCTTTAGAGTCTTCTTGGACCTCTTCATGACTCCAAGATTTCTTTAGACTACCTTATAGCTTGAGCAACCTTAAAAGTGTACATACTGTTTATATAATGGTCAATTCTCAGTCTTTTCTTTCTTCCCCATCTCAATAAATGAAAGCTACATTATTCTAGTTGTTAAGGCTAAAAGCCTTAGAGTCACTTTTGACTCGTCTTTTTCTCTTACATTTCACATCCACCCCATAAATCAAATTCTGTTGGTAACACTTTCAAAATCCAGAATCCAACATTTCTCACCCCTATACTGTCACTATCTTGATCTGAGCCACCATCATTTCTCATCTATTTTATTGCAATAGTCCTTTTTGCTATGCTGTCAGTTTCTTGTTTCTGTTCTTGACTTCCTGCAATTTATCCTTAAATAATATCCAGAGCAAATTTTTTAAAAAGTAGCTCAAATTATACCATTATTCTACTTGAAATCTTTCAGCGTTTCCCCATTTCACTCAGATACTCCTAATCCATAATCTTTTTCTATGTTATTGTCTATACACTGTTTTTTGCATTGTGTATTTACTTGGATCTCTCACCCCACTAAAAAATTTCCAGGTTCTTATCCATTTTGTTTTCCAACCTATCAAACATTCTCAAAAATATTGTAAGTTGTTTTACATACATATATATGTAAATGTGTGTATACATATATGTGTGTATGTATATATATATATATATAGAGAGAGAGAGAGAGAGAGAGAAAGAGAGAGAGAGAGAAAGGAAGTAAATGCTCTTTCTCTTGCAGATTTATTATTCACTAACATCTAAGATAGCCTAATGCGTTCAGATATATCCCTATCACTATAATCGAAAAAAAAATTATTCTTGGGTCAGAATACTCTCTCAATTTAAATTTAAATTTCTTATAACCCACAGCACCCACTTCTAATCACCCAGTGTATTTGCTGTGTTCACAAAACAGCAAGCAAAATACCAATGTGATTGGAGCACAGAAAATGAAGGAGAGAGATGGATGAAATTAAGTCAAGGAAGCATTTAGAAGTTAGGGACAGATTGTTTACAGCTCTGTGGGCCATGGTAAGGATTTTGACCTTTATTCTGAGAGAACTGGGTATATTACAGGGCTGTGAGCCAAGTGAATGACATTATGTTACTTTATGCTTTAAAGTAATCCCGTTGAGTGCTGAGTGAAGAATACAATTTAAGGGGGCAAAGGTAGAAGCAAGGGGTTTGGTTAAGAATCTGTTGCTGTAATCTTAGCTCTCACAGAGGTGAGATGATGACAACTAGTATTAGGGAGGTAAAGGTTAAAAACTAGCATTAGTTAGGTAGTGGTGGATGGTAAAACATTGAGGAAATCAAACAGAAGACCCAGTATAAAGCCTAGTCCATAGGAGTGATTTAATTACTATTCTCTCATGAACCTCATAAATTAACCTATAAAGGTCACTGAATTTGTCACAGATGATTTTGATAGTCTAGTCTTAACCAGGCTCTTCTTGTTTACAGTAATAAATGACATCTTGTTTAAGAGATAGGTGTTTCAGCTTGTTTCTTTTGATTATTGCAAATTAATTCACTTAGCCTAAAGAAAGACAGGCAATTGGTGATAATAAACATGTAACTGCTTTGCTGATATGCTGAAGATGACCAGTCATAATCCCTGAAGTTTCTGTAATTTTTTCCTCTTAAGGATTAACAAACCCAACATTTATTTTTTCCTCCAGTTAAACATTGAAAGAAGTAGTTCAGAGTAGTGGCTAAGAGTTTAAGCTACAGAACCATACGGATCTCCTTTCAAATACTAACACCACTCTTCATCAGCTTTTGAGAAAGTAACAATTTCTCTAAACCTCAGCTTCCTCATCTGTTGTGATAATGTAGTGAAATATTGTTTATAAGTTACACAGCGTCTAACACATATCAGGAACTCAATTACTTTCCTTAATCAAATTAAAATGAAGTCCTGATAGTCTGAGAATTTCTGTCTTTTAAAGATTTTTTTTTCATATCTCTGTATTGCTCCATTCATCCCAACTTTAAAATGTTAATTTCAGCACTTATTTCTAAATTTTAGTGTTCTAGTGGGGGAAATTTGTTTTTGTCAATTTATAAAGTTCATATTCTTAAAATTGTAGTGCCTCCCATATCTCCCTTATATATACCTATATTCCAAACACCATTACCTGAAATTTATATTTTCTCTTACCTCTGGGCTTTTTCAAATGTCTACTCTCCCAGAAATTTCCATTTCCCTCATTTTACCTAATCATTATTAAGACTCAGTTTTAATTTTGGTTTACTCATGAAGCTTTTACCAATTTCTCAATTTTGAATTAAATGTTTTATTTTCTGTGTCCATAACATGCCCATACCCCTAGTTGAGCACTTGCTATAATAATTCAGGAGTGCAAATTAAACTGGAAGCATTAGGAGAAAGGAACTGCGTACAGATAAAGAAGGTAGGAGGAAAGGAGCTTTCTCAAGTAGATGAGAGGATAATTTTCTATTTTAATATTTTTACCTTAAGCTTATGAGATGCCATTTCAAAGCATCATATATGAACTTTGGGCACATGTCCCATGGTGTGTCCTCTGATTTAGATTTTTCCTGGTCTGTTCTATGCTTTAAAGGATCTGTCTATGCTGCAGGGCCGGGTGGGATATTTTAACTGAGGAGTTAACAGTTTCTTTAAGCAGAATTCAAACTGTTAATATGGCAGATATTTCTAATTACTCATTTCTGTTGTGTAAGCCATTAATTTCTTCCCCACTGTTGAAGGAAAGCCTCTATAATGCGCATTTGTAAGCATATCCATCCAGGATCACAGCTACATTTGAACCTATTCCAAAACTACATAGAGAGGACAGAAGTCAATGAATTAAGTGGTCTTTTCAGTAGAATTCAGGTTCAATAATCATGAAATGGGTTTCTTAAACAAATACATTACGTTTTAATTTTATGAATCATTTTAATATTTGAATTAAACTTAAGGAAAATTTATAACTAAATCTCATTAAATGTGTGTATGTGTCTATATACATAAACACACATATATATTTCTAGAAAAGTATTCAGTT
>NW_012150774.1:729901-731294 GCF_000956105.1 Propithecus coquereli
TAAAAACAGAGCAATTGACTCTCCATGTAGAGAAGTCATTCCTCCACCTGACTTTAGATTCAGTTCTTCCCTCTTTTCACTACTTGTGCCATTAATTATTCCTTCTGTCTTGAATATGTAACCTCTCATTTTAAGCTGGAAGTAGAAGTGATAGTATCAATCCACTTATTTGTAAGTTGTGGAAATTAAACATCAATAAACTTTATTTTAAGGGGATGATAAGTGACCTAACTTTCAAAATGTAATGTTTCTGACTCTAAATTATACTGACAAGATTTGTTAGATATTTTAAAGGATTTTAACTTATACCAAATTTTCTTCAGAAGAGAATGGAACAACACAACAGTCATTTTATGTGTATTGCCCATTTCATTGCCTTATAAAATTAATGTCATTCCTTTGCATAGTTCCAACAAAACCAAGACATGCCAGATGCAAGGATAATCCAATTCAGCATACACACACCTTTGTATTTTATTCTTTTTATCTACTGCCTTATTTGTGCTGTTGGTTATGACTAGTCTGGATATTGTTCCTAGGCATATCTTGGTTTGTGGAATGCTCAAGGTCACTGACTACCTCATTCGATATTCAAACCAATTACTGCCCTGTTAATCTCAAACTTGGTCTTTTGAGTATAATTTAAAACATGTTGGGAAGGTGATGATATCACATGCCTTCACCCCTCTAGTACTTGATTTCACTTCAGCTAAATTCTATCACTAGGAGTAAATCTTTCTTATTGTCTGTTTATTTCCTATATTTACATACTTGTTTATAACATAACACAATATGTAGAAAAATAGAGCAATTCCAAAGGGAGCGATATCCTGGAGAAAGGAACAATCTGAAAAGATGTGGATTGTTCAGAAAGAAACACAAAAGCAATAAGTAAGTGCATAAGCTAATGTAGATTTTCATATGAGAACAGCTCTTCATTAGTTAAATAGCTAACTAAGCTAAAAGCAAAAGCCATTTAAAAAGTTATACTTCCATACCTTCAGAAAAAAGGATAATGATTATTATCATAGAGACCTTTTCTTTAACCTCCAAAATTAACTGTGAAGAGCTCCTCAGAATGCTCAAAAATCCTTTGTATTATACCCGATAAGATTTCAATATTTTAAATTTAGAACAATTATTTAAAAAGTGACAGCTGAAGGTTTTATTTTTAGCATAGTAATTCTTTTTTTGGAATCTATAAGATAAATACTTTTTACCGTGTGCTTTTTTTCTTTTCTCATATTGTTTTACGTCTTATATCTGAGATTCACTAGGTCAATTTTGTGTCTTGATTAAGCAATTTTTAATAGATCTTCAATCATAGATGAACAAAATATTTTCACATAACAAGCCAAGTATTGTACAGATCCATAACTGTGTTATAAAGTAA
>NW_012150774.1:741844-744455 GCF_000956105.1 Propithecus coquereli
CAAAAATAGAGCAAGCACATGTTTGAATATATTGTAGAAATAATAGCTATTATCAGGTATGATATGAAAAGTTCCTCAGAGGTTACAAATTGCTTCCTGGATAAAGCTTAAGATCCTTGGGATAACAAATAGGGTTACTTATGGTCTGGCTGCTTCCTACCTCATTTACCTAATCCTCTACAACTTGAATACCCACCTCCATCCTGGCAAACTACTTGTCTTCCATCCCCACACACATGTCAAACTATTTCTTCCACACACCCATTTATTCATCCACTCACTTGAAAATATTTATTCATTAATCAATATATTCATTTATTCAATATATATTCACTGAGTGTTTATGTAATAGTTACAGCCTCAAATGCCTTATAGGCAATCGAGGCCAAAAAGTAGATAGAAAATTGGTATCTGCTTGATTAAAGCCATTTGTATTCTGAAAAGATTTTTTTCAATACTATGCAGACCTAACAAAACAAAAAGCTTGATGAACATGATTATTTCAATATTTGATATATGTTAGGTCCTATTCAAAGTGGATGTAATAGTGAAAAAGACATGACATTCTCTTCTCAAAATAGTTTATGGACATATATGGGGAGACAGATAAAAAAATAAATTGCATTACTATATTTTAAATGTGGAGGTTGCTATGAAAGAGGAAAAATAGGCAACTAATGAAGACTGGTTGAAGACTTCTTTCACGTTGTCCAAGTCACATAGAGTTTCCAATACAATAAGTGTATTTCTTTAGCAAATACACATATACTTAGTAAAACTGAGGTTTTACCTATGTAAATTATATAATTTTAAATCTGAGCCATTGTTTAAATTCGTAATGAAAAATCTGACCAATTTTACCTTTTGAATTTGCATTTAGGTTTTCCTTATCATAAGTGGTAACACTAGAAGGGAATCTTAGTATTTCTTTTTATTATACCTTACGTTTTAAAAATGTAAAACCTTGTAACTTAAAAATGCGTGACATAAAATACATGAAATAATTTCATTTTTATAGATTTGGAATTACTCTTAGTAAACCCAACATATTCTCACACTAACCAGGTAGGAATACTTGCCTTATTCATAAATAGTATTATTCATCAAAATTATTTCCTAAATGCAATATATTAATATATTTCTAAATATGTACATTTTAAACTTTATTTCAATAGACTATCACCATGATTTAAACTATTTGTGGCCTCAAATTGTTATTTACATCAACTTTTTCTCTTTAATATTTTCACTACAATATTGCATTCACAGCTTGTTTTTCCATCCAGCAATGAGGAGATCGTGAAGGTAAAGAAGACAGTGGCAGAGTGTAGATATAGCACAAAGCTCATCTGGAAATATGAACAGTATGAGTACTAGGTCATGTTATTCATGTTATTTTCTTTTAAGTTTGCCTATCCAATTTGAGTATTTCCATAAGTCATAAATCCTAAATGTCCTACCAACTTAGATAATGTAACTGGAGTAGCTTTCCAAAATCTAGTCCTGCTATTTCATTTATATGTTTATATAACTTAAATTAGATTTATTTTTACGGAAGCTAGTTTTTATATGGTAATAGTGTACTGAGCAGTTTGGGCCACAAGCAACAATAGAATAGCTGTGCTTTCATTACTCTTTGTTTTCAGACCTAGGTAATATATTTTTCAAGGAGTCTTTTCGAAGAGGCCAGAAATATCTTTTCATACAGAGAATAATAATAGGATAAGTCCTAATTGTGTTGGTCCTAAAACACAACACAAGATGCAGGTGACAGTACAGGTTTACTCAAATTCAACACAGCAAGCTTTTCTTAAGCATGTAAACTTTTATTGGCTTAATGAAAAAAACAATAAGCAATGTCTGCATTCAATAAATAGAATAATATTGAGTACGGAGACACAGGAATTAATATTATTCAAGTCAAATGATCTGTGAAAGATGATCATACAAATTGGATTATTCTTGTCATGTCTAATGAAAACCTATGTCATGGTCAAATTGGGAGCCCTATGTCAGACTTAGTGAGTACCAAGAGCATGACCTAGTGAGGGGCTAAAGATGATTTTGCCCTTGGAATAGAAAGTCTTGAGCTAAGGGGAATCTAAAAAATAACACCAGCATCGAGTGGAGGAAAGCAGACTCCACGGATAGTAGACAGCCATCATGAATTGTACAAACTACTAGCTTGAGATAGGTCACAGTTTTAATATTAGATTACTATATCCCTTTCAATGACATCTCTTTGTGATGTTGTATTTTCCATGGTTGCTGTGATAAAAAGAAAGTATCACACAATCTCACTGTGGAACAAGAAATGAGGCGGTAATATCCAATCTGATTCCAAGGTTTGAGAAGTTGTGCAGTGCACACAGTGCTAAGTTGTTAGAACATAAATTCTTAAGTTGTTTAGACACACTACTTAATGAATGGAAGTGTTAGGTATTTCTTTGGGCATGAGAGCCATGAAAAAAAAAATACCCTCGGAGACTCTAGGGCACTGTGATTAAAAAAAAAATTTAGGAACTTCTTGTGCTAAAACATTATACTTCACACTATAAGTTTGTTTTAAAGTTGATTTATAATATATTTCTTTTCATATGGCAGTGTTTTT
>NW_012150774.1:749295-755731 GCF_000956105.1 Propithecus coquereli
AGTACGGAGACACAGGAATTAATATTATTCAAGTCAAATGATCTGTGAAAGATGATCATACAAATTGGATTATTCTTGTCATGTCTAATGAAAACAGAGTTGAGAATCCCAGGGGTCGGAGGAAGCACTGAGGACACATAACATGGCTTTAGAAATATAATTCTCTACAAGTCCAGCTGCTGAAACTGCCTGTTGTAACCTGAGAACACTTTCATTTATAACTGCTGTAATAACTTGCTGCAATTCTGGGATTAATTTTGCCCACCTCCATCGCTCACCAGTTGAAACTTGCCACCTCCACAGAAATTTACTAGTGCCAATGAACTTCCCTAAAGAGCAATAGGTAACATTTTTCCTTTTGATAAAACCTCTGACTTTCTCTTTGTTCTCTAGACATAACAAAGACCATCCAGTCTGCATGTATGCCTCAAATTGTAATTCTTTCTTCCCAAATAAAATGTTAAATTTAGAGATTCATCTCTACATTTTTATTTTCACTTTGACAGAGTCAAGAGAGTATTGATAAAAGTTATGAGAAACCAAGGAATATGAAGAAAATCCACCTGAAGAATGGATAGATTCCCCATAGGTAAAGACTGACAGGATGATATTCTAGGAAGAGAGAATAGCATTTGCTGATAAAGGGTAGAGACATTTGGAAGAACAATTTGCCTTAAGCAACTAGAAAGTTTAAGGAAATAGCAGATTTTTCTTTTACATTTCTTTTTAAAAATACACACCATACAACTGAAATGGTACATTTTTTTCCATAAGAGGTGGGTCTAGCATCTGCAACACAATATGATAGAACTGAAAAGATAATGCCAGAAATGTAGGTTTGAACTCTGTTAAGGAAGAACCTAAATGCCAGAATGTAAATATATAAGGGAAAAAGAGCACCAAATTGCAGGCCATAAGCCCTAGGATAAAGGCTTGCCTTCATTACTGCTACGTGTAGGAACTTCTGGCATGTAAGTTTACTCATTAGCAAAATAGGAATATTGACACCTACAGTGTTTTAATGAATAACAAATAAAATAATAGTGTGAAAGAGGTTTTAAGCTAAAGTATGATGTATGTCTGTGTATGATAATTGATATTACATTACTTCTTAATTCAATGAGGTATGGAAAACATAAGTTTTTGATCAGGTGATAATACAGTAATAGTTACATACTAAGAATATTTTTCTGAAAGCCAGGTGTAATACTTCTTGCAATAGAAGAGTATTGCTATTGTGCAGGGGAGAGTTTTAAGGGTATACAGTAAAATAGAGGCAATGAGAATTGAAGATAACTAATTAATAAACTAAAAAAAAGTAGAATAAATGGGTTGCAGGATATTGGAAATGAATTTTTTTAATCTGAATTCATTGGGAAAATCATAGGAAAACTAGACAGAAAAGAGAAAGACAGGTAACCTAGCATTTATAGAGCTCTGTTTTGTCCTGGATACTTTACTAGGCAATTTTACGGACTGTTGGATAATCTAGTCCTTCATTATAGCAGCAGTTCAGTTTTGGGTTACTCTTTCCATTTTTACTGAAAAGAAAACAGAACTTTGGGGAGAATAAATAACTTCTTCAAGTTAAGTAAAAAGAGTGACAAGACTTGAAATTAAGTTCATATGATTCCAAATTCCGTGCTTTTTCACTTGTAATAATGTGTAGTATACTCGTTTTAGAGGAAAGATTAGTCCAATTGTTTTAAAGTTGAAAACAAATATTCAAATCTCAGAACAACAGAAAGGTAAAGAGACCTGAGAGAAACATATAAAGTTGTGGTTATGAAGCCTTCAGAGGTCGTAGCATTCTTGAAGCAAAAGGTACAGGGGAAGAAGGAAGATTTGAAGATGTAACTCTGAGGAATGCTTATTTTTAGGAAATGAGAAGACGAGTAGATTCAAGAAAAGAGTGAAAAATGGGTGATCAGAGTGGCTATACTTAAGGAAACTAAGCTATTATATTTCTCAGTCATTGAAGTAAAAAAAGAGGTTATAATGGTTACAGATAGTTACAATGGTTTTACCTGGTTGTAGCGGTAAAGACGGAAGAATCACAGGTGTAGACTATTCTTTAGAAAAATTTACTTGTAAAGTGGGAATAGACAGAACATATTTGCAAATTTCTATATATTAATGGTCTCTTAGCAATTATCAAAGTAAAATTTATACATGAATATTCTAGCATATTTAGAAAGTTCACGTTGGGAGAATGGGTGAAGATGAGCCCATATTCAAAAGTGTGATGGGTTTGGATTATGATAATCAGCATTTCCTATACACTATATAATGCACGATAGTGTTTTAATATTACCAGATGAGTAGCATTTTCCCTGCTGTTTCATTGCTGATATATACCAGTTTAATAATCCAAATGAAAATCCAAAATTTGGAGTCAACATATATTCTTTGCTCTCAAGAAGAGAACAAATCCATGCCCCTGTTTAGAGACATCTCTGTTGACATCTTCAAAACTCCCCTGCCTGTATATCTTCTGTTTCAGATGGAGAAGGCATCAATTAAGGCCTTTGCTGCAGAAGGAAAGTCTGTGAAAGGTAAGGATCCCACAAGCTGAGCTATCCCAGACATTTGGTTGTAATTTTAAGAGACATTTGAATTTTTAATTTATTTTTCAGTATAGAAAATGCTGGCATCTTTATATCTCTTTGGCAGCATTTCTCCCTTTAAAGCCTGTTATGTTCCATAGGCATTTCAAATTAGAAAAAAAGCTTTTAAGGTTTCAAAACACAGCTGCTGGGACTCTCACCTTAGGGATTAGAGTACAAAATGGTAAGCAAAATACAACAAGTAAAATACTTCTCCAAGGATCTTCTTATAGATTTCCTCAGTAATTATAAAAATATTGATTATTTGCATATGTAATTTTTTTCATCAACTGCTGTCCATAAGCCATTTACTTTTACGATGAATTTGAGGTCCTGCTATAAGGTCATGTGATCAGGGAAATTAACAGAAAAATGCTGAACTGCAGTTTTGCTGTTTTAATCAATTCAATTCATTACATTTATTAAACTCCCTTTGTCAGGCATACAGAAAATGTGAATAATTCTATATCTAATTCCAAAGATCTTATGCTTAGAAAAGTTTCTAAAAGACAAGGAAAAATATTCTAGTGCTATAATGAAGTAAGTTTACAATGCTAAGATAAGAACCAGATTGCTATGGATTAGAAAAAATAAGAAAAGCTTTATAAAGGAGGACTTTGGGTCAGTAAGTCCCCCAGTTTATACTCTACTTGAGATTTCTTTGCTTCAGATCCATTTATCTAATCTGTACACCTGAAAGAATTACTAGCAATTTCCCAAATGCACTGAGCTTTACCATCCTTTTGCACAATCCTTTTTATGTTTGTACCTGGGAAGCTCAGTTATGCTAGATAAAAATTAAATAACCAGGCAGATTCATTATCATCAATCTCAAATGGGCACTTACAATTACTTAGCAAGGAAACATTTCTGTATCAGGCTTGCTATCCCATTCTTGGTAACAACTATTTACCATTTTTCTTTCAGTCTTAAACTTTCTCTCCCATCCATCCCCATCTTCCTATACACACATTTTGATTTGATGGCTTTACTAGATTCAGCATTATCAAAGTAAAAGTATTAAACATGAACTCTCTCATCACCCCATCACAAAATCTGTAAGCAAGCCTAGGAGCATCTCCTTTCCACTTCTCTGTGTTCCTTCCTGTTACACTGAAAATAATTCCCCTTGCCTTTGGGATCCCATTTATTTTCTCCTACAAAATTATGTTCCTTTACTTATACCCTCTCTTTTCATATCACCTATATATTCCTCTCTATAGGATTATTTGTATCAACCAATAAATACACTTTGGTCTCTTGCATCTCTAAAAAGATATTCTCTCTTTACTTCCTAATGAGTATACAACAACTGCCTCATTACTCTCCTGCTTTATATAACTTGATGTTACCAAGCTGCTACCTATCTGAACTGTTTTTATTGACTCTTCAGTCTATTTCAATTGATTTTCAACCTCTGTCATTCCACTGAAATCATTCTTGTCAACAACCTACATGTTGTCAAATTCAAAAGACAATCTTTGGTCCTCCCTGTACTCAATTTTTCAATCGCATTCAATATTCTTTACTTTCCTTTTAAAGGACTTGCTTCTTATACTTCAGTGACTCTCTTGAGTATTTGCTTATTCTTCTGATCAATCATGAGCATGATTTGATAATATCTTGTATTGCAACAGTTTGTCAAATAATATAGATCTTTGGGTTATGTCATAAGTACTCTTGACTTTCTATATATTTTAAATGATGTCTTCTACTCATGTTGCTTTAATATTCTTTATAATACCTACACGCTGATAGTTCCCTGATATCTAGGAACTTCAATTAACTTAACATATCCACCTACAAATCTCTAAGTCACCTGAAATTTATAACTTTAAAACTGAACTCTCAGCCAGGGACTATGGCTCATGCCTGTAATCTGTGCAATTGGAGAAGCAAAGGTGGAGGTATTGCTTGAGCCCAGGAATTTGAAACGAGCCTGAGCAGGAGTAAGACCCCATCTCTACAAAAAATAGAAAAGTTAGCCAAGCATGACGGTGCATGTCTGTAGTCCCACCTACTTGGGAGCCGAGGCAGGAAGATTGCTTGAGTCTGGGATTTTGAGATTGCAGTGAGCTCTGATGACACCATAGCCCGGAATATAGAGCAAGACCCTGTCTCAAAAACAGAAAAGCAAAAACCAAAAAACCTGAACTCTCAATTTTTCTCTTCAAATTTCTGTATTTTCACACTGTCTAAAATATTAAAATTCTATTGGGAATAATCCTTTATTCTTCCATTTTTCTTACTTCCCACACCAAATTATCATCGGATACTGAAGATTTTATCTTTGAAAGATATCTCAAATCTGTCTAGTTAACTGCCAACACCATATTCCAAGTCTCCATCATTTTCACTGAGACTATGAAGCAGCCTTCTAACTAAAACGTATGTTTTCCTCAATCCATTTACCTGAAACAGAAAGCATGATCTACTGAAAATATAAATTGGATCAAATTTCTCTCTTACAATTCTTTACAACTTCTCATCATAGGCAGGTGACCTAAATGAGTAAAGTAGCTTATGCATAAACATAGTGAACCAGAGAGTCTTCCTAGCCTAGAGGGAGCAGCTGTTAATTGGTTTCAGCAGATGCTGCCATGAAAGGATACAGATGTAAGTTGTCAAACATAACATGGTAATACAACAATCTTTGTGTGTGTGTGTGTGTGTGTGTGTGTGTGTGTGTGTGTGTGTGTAAGAGAGAGAGACAGAGAGAGAGAGAGAGACCTTACTTTTAAATGTTGGCTTCCATTCTTTAAAAACACCCTGTGCTTAAAACAAAACATCTCCAGTAAAGATCAGGCTGAATGGCTGTCAATTTACTTTCTCTGAAGAGAGTTCTGGTTTGTCCTTATTTCCTCAACTTCATTCTATGAAGTTTTCGCATTTAGATTCTGTAACTAGGCTTCGCTGTTTTCCTAGAACAGCTCATCAAGCTCTTCCTTAATGTAAGGCTGTTCCTTGCCTGAAGGCTGGACACATAATTCTTCCAATATCAATGGGAGTTGGGAGTAGGACCTTCTTAAATTGGATGGCTTCCAGTTTAAGAGAGAGAATAAAAATATCTTTATTCTCTCTCACAAAATGTTGATTTTAATTTTATTTTTGACTTCACAGTACTTTTCTAAATTTGTGATTACATCTGCATAGCTTGAAATCCACTGCACTTGAAGGTAATTTCACTCACTATATTACTATTACATTATAATATTTTAAGTCAATTTCCAATAAATCATTGATATAATCTGCAATGTGTTGAAGAAAATATTAATATTACTAATAATTATTCTTTATGTATTTTAATAGCAGCTGATATGAATATTTATTTTGTCGCAAGCTCCATGATTACTACCATGCATACAATATCTCAAATGACCTTCTCCTGACCCAATAAGATAAGCACCCCTTAACTCTCCCCACTTTATCCTCCTTCTCTGCTACCCTTCCCAGCCTCTGGTAACCATCATTCCACTCTCTGTCTTCATGAGATACTGTTTGCCTGAGTTTTCTCTTCTGTAACATGCAAATAAACCCTATCGCAAATTTTGTTTACATGCTACAGAAGAGAATCTTCAGGCAAACAGGACTGAGTAACAAATCCGAGATCAGATAACTAATAAACATGAGAATTTGAACTCAAACTCATGTTTTTAAAATCTAAATCCCATGATTGTTTAATTGTTACATGACAAAAAAATAATCATTTAAACTCCAATAAAAGTGTCCTGATAAAGATAATCTATAACTTAACCAGTTACTTTAAACTATGAAATATTATTAATAGTAACACATCATTGAAATCTAGCTGCCAAAGTTTGAAGTCAATG
>NW_012150774.1:755781-756390 GCF_000956105.1 Propithecus coquereli
GTGTTTTAATATTACCAGATGAGTAGCATTTTCCCTGCTGTTTCATTGCTGATATATACCAGTTTAATAATCCAAATGAAAATCCAAAATTTGGAGTCAACATATATTCTTTGCTCTCAAGAAGAGAACAAATCCATGCCCCTGTTTAGAGACATCTCTGTTGACATCTTCAAAACTCCCCTGCCTGTATATCTTCTGTTTCAGATGGAGAAGGCATCAATTAAGGCCTTTGCTGCAGAAGGAAAGTCTGTGAAAGGTAAGGATCCCACAAGCTGAGCTATCCCAGACATTTGGTTGTAATTTTAAGAGACATTTGAATTTTTAATTTATTTTTCAGTATAGAAAATGCTGGCATCTTTATATCTCTTTGGCAGCATTTCTCCCTTTAAAGCCTGTTATGTTCCATAGGCATTTCAAATTAGAAAAAAAGCTTTTAAGGTTTCAAAACACAGCTGCTGGGACTCTCACCTTAGGGATTAGAGTACAAAATGGTAAGCAAAATACAACAAGTAAAATACTTCTCCAAGGATCTTCTTATAGATTTCCTCAGTAATTATAAAAATATTGATTATTTGCATATGTAATTTTTTTCATCAACTGCTGTCCATA
>NW_012150774.1:760755-764350 GCF_000956105.1 Propithecus coquereli
TACTAAATTTTTTCAGTGAATGTGATCACAGTGGATAACTAAATCCCCAAGGTACATTTTTTAATGGGAAGATTATTTAAAAAGATGGTTCTGAAACATCTGAATGATATTGTTTTATAAATTCAATTTTACAGTGGCCTGGAGAATAAACTCTATTGTCTTGCTCTTTATTAATTTATCTGCTCCTTTTAAGAAAAGAATAGTGCCTAAGTAGAGACTCCAGAGAGAAAAAACCCTTAACCTTGCTATGGTTTTTATCCTACACTGTGAGTTGGAATAACTATAGATAGATCCTTTTTTAAAGAACAAAGATGCCTACTTCTACCCCTAGATATTCTAATGCAATTAGTTTAGGGTAGGATCTTGAGCATTAGTTTTTGTTTTTATTTTTTGAATAACTCTCAAGGTGATTCTTATGTAAAGTCAAAGTTGAGCACCTCTGGACTTCTGGATTATTTTGTTCAAATTGGTCACTGTGTTCAAACTGATTCATCAGATAGGAAGACAGCTATCAAGTGATGGCCCAACAGTCATGGCCATGGTAAAATTATCACCTTCCCAATTAGATATATAATTTTGCATGTGTTTCCATCATTCTAAAAAAAATTACTTTCCTCGGTATCACTAGCAATGTTCTTCTTGCCAACTTTATTACATGCTCACTAACTCAAAATGTGATATTTTTGCTTTACTTGGTCCTCTAATTTGCTATTTAATTTCTCTTTATCCTTCTGTTTTTTTTTGTTTTTTTTTTCTCTCTCTCTTACTTGGCTGATTAGACTATAGTGGACAAATTTAAAAACACTGAAACACATCTCTCCATATTTATATTTCCCTTATGGTTTGAAAAAATTACCTATTTGCTAATGACTTGTGATCTATGGTTTTGTTATCTTTTGTAAGCTCCTTTTTTGCTCCATCAATGACCTATTTTATTATCCACAAAAAATGCCCAGTGTCATCTCATCAATCTCCTTAAATTTGACCTAATAATTTTGATGCTTTTGTGACTCCATTATCTTCCACCTCCAATCTATCTTGAACATTAGAGGAGGGTTAAACTTCCTAAAACACAGTTTTTATTACTGCGCAAATCTCCAATGACTCTAGATTTTCTACTACATCAACTCTATTTCTCACTAATCACCAAGATGCATCCATCACCCAAATCTAACTGCCTCTCCACTGTTCTGCAATTTTGCTGGTCAGACATGTTCACTTTGTGCATTTGCTTGTGTTTCCTCCATGTCTCCATGTCTTCTTTTTCTTCTTCTTTAGATATCAAAATCCTATCTAATATTCAAAACTCATCTCGAGACCAACCACTCCCAAAATATAATCACTCATTTTTTCCATATGACTCCAATTCCTCTTTTTGTATAACTTAGAGTATTTTATTTGGATAATTTTATATTTAATTTAAAATTAATCTATATTTAAACCCAGGCAATCTGATTCCAGAAATTCTACTCTAAACTCCTGAGCCCTATAGGCTGTCCACAAAGCTCAGCAAAGCAGAAACTATGTCATTAACTATAATTACAAAACACCTTTACAAGCATTTTATCTTAAAATGCAAAGCACATTTATCATTTTGACCACTTTTACCAAATTAGTCTCAATTTTGATGATTTTAATTATCAAGTTATTTCTGTCTGTTTAGAAGTGTACCACTGTTTTTGGACATCTGCCATAGAGAAAAGACATCCTAATTCAAAATATAAGGATAATGAGAGCAATTCTACATGGTACATGTATTTAATATTCTTTAATTATAAAGGTTTAAAATAAAAAAATAAAGAAAAAATGTATAATATTTTATTTCCTCTGATATTCAGATATTTCAAAATTGCCCATAGCTAACTAATACCAATCATTCAAATGAAATTAGTATTCATTCAATTAGCTGATTTCACTTCATAATGTCATTGAAGCACCTGGATAGTTTCTTCACTTTTAATTCCATTAATTTGAATAGCAACTTGTAGCATGGTAAAAACATGAATTCTTTTCAAATTTTTAATTACATGAGCAGGGTTCATAAGCATGTTTTCATAAGGATTCTGATTTTATATAGCATATAATATATCCTAAAAATAAAAATAAGTGAATTCTGACTAAAATATACCTCCATATTGCCTCTTCCAGCTGCTTACATTGCCACCTTTCTCAGATTTTAAAAATTCAGATTTTTAAAATTTAGATTTTAATTTTTATCCCAACTTATTAAATTTAGTGCTTTTGGATCTTGTTTTGAACTCAAACATTATGGATGTAAACAGTGTGCTGTTATTTTATACTAATACACTTCATATTCTACAAAGAGTTGCCTCTTAACTCATTTAGCTGTCCACTAAAATGCTGGATCTTTGAGGGCTGAGACTGTATTTTTTCACCCCTTTACCTTCTTAGTCTTGCATGGTGCTGGCATGGAGAAATTGTGGAATGAATGGATAATATGAATGAATAGAAGTATGGATTTGAAGAACAGGAAAGAAAAATACACTCATTTATGGGAGGCTCAGAGTTTCCTTATAATTTTACTTTAATATTCTATAGAACTGCGGACTCCAACCCCCAGGCTGCAGCCTGCTAACAGTCTGTGGCCTGTTAGGAACCAGGCCACACATCATCACCTCAGGAGCTCCGTGTCAGGTCACCCCGTGGAAAAATTGTCCTCCATGAAACTTAGGAACTGGGCCTCACAGCAAGAGGTGAGTGACAAGTGAGCAAAGCTTCATGCATATTTACAGCCACTCCCATTGCCAGCATCACCGCTTGAGCTATCTCCTCCCTCCTTCCCCATCGGTGGAAAAATTGTCTTCCATGAAACTGGTCCCTGGTGCCATTAAAGGTTGGGGACCACTGCTATAGAATATTAATATAGAAGAGCCTAGAAGAAAAGTCGGTAAGACTTATTAGTTCATTAAGTTCAATATTTTAAATATATAATTTTTTTATTTAAAAAATTTAAAAAAAAATTCTTTTTCCTTTTGTAGCAAAACTGTTTTTGAAAAAGAACAAGGGGGAGGGTTAGACAGGGGCAATTTAGAGTTCAGGTAGTAAAGCTGAAAAAAAAATCTGAATCAGCCATTTAAAAAACCAAACTCTCCCATGAACACTATTGGAGCTTCCTGAATCTCTTTTTAATTCACTGTTAGTTAAAATGTAAAGGTGCTATTGTAGGAATATCTGCTTTGGTGATGTGTATATTGCATGTCTTCCATGCTTATGCTCACTTTTGGCTGTGCCAGTAATAGAATCGATTGTTTCTTCAAAGGACATCAGCTTGAGCGTTTTTTACATTTGAAAAATGAATGTCAGATAAAAATTATCTTCTGCTTTAATTATTTTGTCCTGTGTTAAATAAATGATTAATTAAAGAAATGAAGACTCGAATGCTTATTTGATAATACATATATATTAGTGATATGAATTAAAATGATATAACTCTTTGCTACAAACAACCATGAAAGAATATAGTTTTGAACCAGTCACTAAATACTTTAGAAACAAATTGTAGTAAAATAAAGTTTAAAATAATGTCAGCTTGCCATTTTATGATAATGAAAAATTTGCCATAAATATTTTCTTT
>NW_012150774.1:764535-765485 GCF_000956105.1 Propithecus coquereli
AGATAATCTATAACTTAACCAGTTACTTTAAACTATGAAATATTATTAATAGTAACACATCATTGAAATCTAGCTGCCAAAGTTTGAAGTCAATGGATCTTCATCTCCATATTATTAGTTATTTTAAAATGTAAATTAAAATAAACATTGACAAGGTAAATAAATAAATAAGCAATTTAAAATATTACCTAAAATCTGATCCAATTCTCTTCCCATTTTCTGGTTCTCCTGGATCTGGGCATAAATTGGAAGCTGTTTTAATACCTCCCTCATTTACTGTAACAGCAAGAAAAGAAAAAGAAACAAAATACGTATGATTAGAAAATCAAGAATGATATTAATTTAAAAACTTACACAAAATGTATGCTTATATTTTGTTGTTATAATCTCTATCACTTAACCATAAAAAGCTAAAATATAATTTCATAACGTGATAATAAAAGCAAAAGCTTTTTTTTCTATTTATGGACCTATAAAAATAAATTTGATGTTCATATTCAATGACATACTATTCTGAATATTAAAATATTAATATCTAACACTTGACTTTTAGTTACTTTCAAATTGCAAAATTTCTGGAAACACATTCCCAGAGCATGACTGCCCAGAGTTTCCATTAGTCATTGGCAGTAAAGAAGTTAACCACTAGTTACGAGTGTCAATTGAGTCCCTGTTATTTTTAACATTGCAAAGAAAAATATGACCCTATGGAAAAATTTTAATGTTATTAACACATCTGTATTTGGTATATAACAAAGAAATTTGTCTGCCAATATTAAAGCAAAACGATGGTGCCAATTACTAAGCATGTCATTAAATTATTACATAATGCTGAAAGCCCAAATATTGGCTTTGCCTTCAAGCAATGTTCATGACTATATTTTACTTAGTCATTGTACACATCGTCAACAGTGTCTTCAAAGCACTCAGTTAATAAAAGATGTACTAAA
>NW_012150774.1:770914-773585 GCF_000956105.1 Propithecus coquereli
ATATATACAAAAAAATTAGCCGGGCATGGTGGCGCATGCCTGTAATCCCAGCTACTCTGGAGGCTGAGGCAGTAGGATCGCTTGAGCCCAGGAGTTTGAGATTGCTGTGAGCTAGGATGACGCCACAGCACTCACTCTAGCTTGGGCAAAAGAGTAAGACTCTGTCTCAAAAAAAAAAAATTAAAAAAAATAAGAAGATGATGGTTAGAGATTTTTGACTTGGCAATAAATTTTTGTATACTTTTTTTCTGTTTATAAATGTAAGAGGCCCAAGCGTAATTTTGTTACATGAATTTATAGCTTAATGGAAAAGTCTGGGCTTTTAGTGTACCCATCATCCAAATAATGTATGTGTACACATTAAGTAATTTCTCATCATCCACCTCCCTATTACTTTTCTTTTTTCACTGATTTACCTTCATCTATCGGTTAGCCTTTCAGAGATTGGAAACATTGTAAATAAAGGAAAACTAAATTTAGTGGGGTTTTTTTGTTGTTGTTATTTGATGCATTTAAAAATAATATCCATTCAAGGTATAGAATTTAGGGTATACGTTATAATTATGAGTTAAAATTGGACTTAGTATTGATTTCATCATTCATCCATTCATTCAGTGATCCTTTCAATAAAATCATAATGAACATCAATAACTCAGCCATTCTTAACAGTTGACAGAATTAATCACTGTCATCAAGATTAGTTCAGAAAAATCCATCTGCCCTAAAATATCCCTTTCACGCATAAATTTGCCACTATTATAGTCAGTCTTATGGAATTAAAGTTTAGCTGTTACTATGTTATTTGAGATAGATTATCAACATCATGATTATTCTAGCGGAGAACAACATCTCATGAGGAGTGGACAGTGTTAGAACTGTCTGATACATGTTGCTCTCTCACCATGATAATCATCCTCATCTAAGTTCTTGCTATGCAATGTATCTGCATAACCCTCAGACTTGTTAGAAATGCAGAATCTCAGATCCAACTCCAATCCCATCAAGTCACCATTTGCATTTGAACAAGACTGATAGATGATTTATGTCCACACTGAAGCTTGAGAAGCATAGTCTAAGCCATAGACTCCAAATTACTATCAACTATTAATTATACTTCTGTATAACTGACTAATTTGTTTGCCTGCTCCTATTTACTTAAACTTACTCCTTCAAATTCTTGCTAATGTAACTTCTTTAAAAATTATATTAGATAATATCACTTTCCTGCTGAAACGTATCAATGTCTTGGATTAAAATAAAGCTTTTTTCCAAGACCTAGGAGACAAATAGTTTATTTCCTGTCTATTTGTCCAACTTCATATACATTGCTCCTTGTGCTCTCAACTCCAGGAAAACTGGGCTTTCTTTTTCTCAAGTAAAACTCAAGCTCTAACTAGCTGCTTTCTCTGCCTGGTATGATTTCTTCTCTGACTGTCTCTAGAATATGGCAAAGCATAGCTCCAAGAGCACACCTGTCTCCTTCCTGTTATTTAGGTCTCAGTTTAAATTTTAATTCCTCAAAGAGGCCTTTTCCGACCTTCCAATCTAAGGTGGCAATCCATACATCACATAGACTGTTTTAATTTCTGCACAACTATTATTACCATCAGATAATTATTTGTTTATTTGTCTACTATATTTTTTTCTCCTCTTGAATGCAAATAAGTTCAATGAAGCAGGATCTACTCGGTTTTGTTCCATACTGTATTCCCAGCAAGTGGAAGAGAGCCTGGTACTCAGCAAATATTTGTGAAAGAAAAGAAAGAAAAAGAAAAAGACAAGGGAAATTATTAAAGGGAAGAAAGAGAAAGAAAGACAAGGAAAAACAGAGATAAGAAAATGAAAGAAAAGATAGAAAATTGAATGAATGCATGATGAATGAATGAATAGTAGAATGTAAGTGAAAAAAGAATAACAATGTCATATGTTGTTAGAAATAACACTGCCTAAAAGATAAGCTAGGATTGGGCCCTCAAATGGAAGAGTTTTGAAATTTAAGGCACAGATATGGGCATTGGGCCCAGAACTAATTGTACATGTGGCTGAGTTCACATTTAATGAGATAAATAGACTGCCAATCTCTAAATTCCTTGATGATAGCAATGGCCACTTCTATGGTTGCTTTTACATTGGCTATAAAATTAAATAATCATAAAAATAAACACATGTCAGCTCAACACCAAGAGAACATATAAGGTGATGATAAATATGTTAATCAATACATACTATCTCTGGATAGAATAACAGACTTTTAGAATTAGAAGGGACAGTAGCAATTATATTATTAAGACACTATTTGATGCTTCAATGATTTCTGAATACCCAATTTGCCAATCCATAAATCTATGCTTGAATGTCTTTAGGAATTCACTGATTCCTGAAGTAAAGAATCTATATTTGACCAAAACTGAATGTTAGAATTGTCCTCTTTATAATAGCCCACATTGTATTATCCTATGGTGCCATACACCAAATTCTACAACCTATGCCACAAGATATGTTTGATCTTTCTTACATAGAACATATCAGACATTTGAAGACTGTTAAACCTCTTCCTCACGCACATATCATACCCATTCCACGGTAGCTCTTTCTTTTGTAATTTGCCTATAATTTTTCTCTGTAATCTAATTTCTACAACTTTTCCTTTGGGAATAGAGACCATATATAA
>NW_012150774.1:778300-781768 GCF_000956105.1 Propithecus coquereli
CTTGTATTCTCCTGGATAGAGCTGGAACACATTCTACTAAGTGAAGTATCCCAAGAATGGAAAAACAAACACCACATGTACTCACCATCAAATTGATATTAACTGATCAACACATACGTGCACATATAAGAATAACATTTATTGGATATCTGGCAAGGGGGAGGTGGGAGGAGGGGGACAAGTATACACAAACAGTGCGATGCGCACCATCCAGAGGATGGACACGCTTGAAGCTAGGCCTTGGCGGGAAATGGGGGGACAAGAGCAACATACATAACCTAAACATCTGCACCCCCACAATATGCTGAAATAAAAAAAAAATCATTGAAATAGTAGTAGGTTATACAAGAAGACATGGAAAACTGATCTTAATTAAAATAGAGATTTGATAAAAGTATTATAGCAATTTAAGTCAATGAGAATAATCTGAAAATCCTGATGAATATAACATTCAAAATGTTTTACATATAGTGTTTTACATTTAATTTAAACATGAATACCTGAAGAATATTTATCTCCAAAGTAGATGGCAATACTGAATGAATATTACATTTAAAAACACCATTTTAAAGAGAATATGGAAAAAGGTTAAACAGGTGTAGGCTTTCAAATAGCTCTGGGAGATTATAATAACAATTGAGAAAGTTTGAGCACTGATTCCGAATTCAACAAGAAAGTACTCTTGATGTTTAATTGAAATTTACTTGAATATACTTAAAATTTTATATGGAATCATCTCAAATTATTTTATTTAATCTACTAATTTACTACTACCTTTTCTCTTTTCAATCTGAATTATTGTTTATAGTCCTACAAAATATTAATTTGTAACCACAAAGTTTCACACATCATTTGATGGCAAACTTTGGCTAAAGCAATATTTGTATTATTAGTTGATTTGAACAATTACCTTATGCCAGAAATTACCCTCCTTCTATTTGATGTGTGGTAAAACAATTACTGGGTAGTTTATCAAGTTAGCTCATGCAAAGAGAATAAAAATAAACTAAATAAATTTTTGTTCCTTAATCATTATTTTAATATAATTTATACCCATTTTTATTTCTTAGTAATAAGAAGAAACTGTTTACTTGATTAAGCAAGTCATATGTCCTTATGGGTGGTAATATTCACGGTAGGAATTTGAATAGAGAAGCAAGGTGATGTTGATTTAATCCTTTAAAGGAAACTACCACATGTTAAAAATTCATTTTAGAATGTCTTATTAAAGAGAATCAAAGCAAGTACTTTCAGTATAAATTCTAATGGAAATGAACTTCTGAGATATTTTGGTATGATTTTCAATTAATTTACGTAAAAATGTCTTCATTTCTCTCCTTCATGTGCTCTAAGCATTGAATGGTTTTCCATTACTTGTATCATGATCTGTATAAACTGATTAAGCTACATAAACCATAGCCAGTTTAGAGGATATGTGATGATAAGTTGGAAATGGAGTAGATATTTTGCACTTGAAATACTTTCAATTAATATTTTCAATTAATATGTCCCACTGATGCATATATTGATATAAATGAAGACTTTTTATCTTTACATTAATTTTTTCTTAAACTGCTCTATGATACTTGCCACCAAGAAAAAGAAAAATATGTTTGCTCCACAATTTTATGAAAGGTAGGCTTATATTAATTGAGTAGAAAATTATCAATATATGATTTGGTTTTGTGGTATTTTTTTCATCTACAAAATAAATTTGTAAATTAAGGAATACTTAAATTTTGGAGCCCTAATATCAATGAATAGCTGTTACCTTTTAAAATTGAGAAATCTGCTCTCAGTATAATCATATGGATCAGGCAATAGGTAATTTAGAAACAAAAGAATATGCTATATAAAACAATCACCAGACATAATGTTTCTATTTTTCCCAAATTTTCTATTTTCTCAATTGTTAATTATCATATGTGTAACACAAAAATCTCATGCAACCATTGAAAATTACTACATAGGATAAATCATCTATGTGTAGATATGTGCACTTATTAATAAAAACTAGCTATTTTATTTTCCTGTTATATCAAAATCATTATAGTGTGTAATAAGTAATAGCTATTTAGTACTTGTTTTTACTATCCTGTTTATGAATTCTTTCTTTTCTACTCTTATCCCCTCCACCCTCCAAAGTCTGCATTGCACTTTATTACTTTTTTAAATTTTAGTTCCTGTGCTTTCAAATTATTCCAGTTTTGGCTGGTACTATCTATATTTTTCAGCTACTTTGAACTCTTTCTTTCACTTTCTACATCTTGGCTCCCTTTCAGCTCATTATCTCATTAGAATCATTATCAAAATATAGCGTTGGCTGTAACTAAATGTGCACAAGTAAAATAACATCCAATACCTCTATGAGTAACAACTGCAAGTTCTTTAGTTCTTTCTATCTGTTCAGCATGTCTTGGTCTTCTCCTTGTACTTTGTGTATCTGCTTGATGAGGAGAGAGCCCGTCCTTGGACGTGTTGGGGTCCAGACCTGAATTTCTGAGATTCGTAACTTGCACTCGCTGTTCCTCGGAAAGTCTATGGATGGTGACAGCTGTAACACTGGATACAGTAACATCTGCAGGTGTGCTAGCAACAGCAATAGCACCAGTGGTAGTCCTGTTATGCTCCTCTAACTCACCAGTGGAGGTAGTGTGGGTCAATGTAGAAGAACCTGTGGGACACAGTAGCACTAGATGCTAACTTTTTCTTTTAAATGTTGTTTTTTTTTCTGATAAGTTTAATCAATTATATTCTCTTCTATTACCTTAAGGATAATCAACATGAAGAAGTAAAACACAAACACGCCACTAAAATGTGAAGAACACCAGATCTGTCAGTTTGTCTGTATCTATCAACTTATGGATACATATTACATACAATATACACCATATTTTCACTGTAATACATTAGGGGGGACAATGTGAAAGAGTAAACCTTTTATATGGCCCTGAATCAATCTTTTGCTCAGTTTACAGATGAATTTTAGCAACAAATGCCTGGCAAGTGACAGGTTTTGATGGAATGAGTAATTACGTAACCATACTTTTCTCAAAAGAATGCTTTGAATAGTCCACACCATATCTCTTCATAACTTCTGGGAAAAATATCAAAATTTTCTATTTTAAGATAAGCAAGTGAAGAAAGAGAATTTAAAATCAAAGACAAAATGAGAACAAAATGATGAACAAAATGAGACTCTAAAATAATTACTGTATGTAAATGTCTATCTAAACCTCATTTACCAAAAACCAGTAGACATGGTCAAATATTCAATGTCATGATGTAAATATACTTTAAAATTTGATGCATTTTTAAATTAGTTAATTTTTTTGCTATCATTAAGAAAAACTTTAGATTAACCAATTTTGATTTTATTAAAATTAAACAAATTATTCAATTTAGAAGTGATTTGAAAATTAACTAGTAGTCACCATGGAACTTTAATTAATACAACAATAGTTTTTT
>NW_012150774.1:781818-783881 GCF_000956105.1 Propithecus coquereli
TCCAGATTATTCATTAACTTCACAGCTATTATTTATAATAAAATAGTTATAGTGAGTTGATTTATTTATCAAAAATTACCACATAGATTTGAGTCCACATGCATGTACCAATTACCAAACTTTGTGTGCAACTTCATTTTCCACGTTTTCTTTGTGTTCATGATAATATTAATGGCAATCATAAATGTTTTAATTGCCCCAGGTTATGAAGGTAGATAAATTGAGAACTAGTAATAATCAAAAGACACTATAAAACTGAAAGTTTAATTGCAGAGTGAGTAGAAAATAAAAAAATACAAAATTTTCCCATAGTGCAAAATAGCAGGGACTTGAGACATCAAAGGAACCTATGCTATCACAATCTCTGTCACATTTATGCTTTAGATGGTAATTAACTTCAGCAAAATAATATCCATTGTATTACATCAATATTTGTTTATGTGAAATTTATTGAGTTTATCATTTTCTAGCGTTTGATTATAAAATTTCTTTGATTTTATAAATGTACAAGGGCTATCATCAAGGCATTTATACCCTATTTCATTTTGTGAATTTTGAAACAGTAATATAATGAAAGCAGTATATTATTATGGGTTCATGAGAATATTGCTGCCTTTAAAATAGTTTTTTCTAAAAAAAAGAAAAAAAAACACGGGTCTATTTATAACTGTAACAAAATGAAGCCATTATCTTTAACACTGAAATATGTAGGCATTTCATTATATTGAAGAAGATAATTTCAAGCCTCTAAGTAATTTAAGTGAATCTTCTAGCTAGTGAAATTGTACATATTTATTCTTTAGTTTAACACATACTTTCTAAATACATCTATTGGTTAGAAACTTTACTAGGCACTGGGAATGCAGCATGAATAAGATCCACCCACTCCTTATCCCAGAGAGCTTAATATTTACAGAAAAGTCATAGGACTGGTGATTACAAGTGCAGGGAAAATGCAGGCCACAATGGCAGGTTATGAGAGGAAGAGCTAAACTGCCTAGAGGTAACAATTTAAGATAAATCCTGAAAAGAGAATTAGAATGATCTGGTTAAAACAAACAAGGAATACCTTATTAGAGTGGCTTGAGGTTTAAAAAAAACATGGTGTTTTTGAACAAACTCAAATAAATTCTATTTGGCAAAAAAAAAAAAAAAAAAAAAACAAGGGAGCGATCATCAAAGCTGCATGAGTTGAATTTGGAAATACAGCAAAAGCCCGATCATGCAGGTTCCCATGGGTCATCACCAAGTCTTGGCTTTATTTCTAAGGTCATTGAGGAATCACTGAAAGCTTTAGAACAATAGAGTGATATGATCAGATTTTCATTTTTAAAAGGTTATTCTGAATACATTGTGGAAAACAGATTAGAAAAGTAAGGAAAATTTTTTTCTGAAATATCTAGAAAAATTACGCGATTGGTTTTGGATTATGTTTACTGACTCTTAACTTAAAAGTAATGTAAATGACTCTCTCTGCCTGTGTATATCTTATCACTTCTTTCGTTCTCTGATCAACATTAGTTTTACAAAATCTTCCTTGTACCACCAGAACAGGTTTCTCTATGTCCTCACCTCAACTGTCCTGCAATTTCTTGAAAGAAAGGGACTTTTATTACCAACCTTTATTTCCCCTAGAACAGAATCTGGTACTCAGCAAGTATTTTAAGCTTGTTGTTTGAGCTTAAATTATTATTAATTTTTTTAAAGAACACTGTTTTGATGTCAGCCAATTTCAATTTAGAAATTTGGACCTGCTAGGAATCAAGTCTTTGAAGATTGTTTCCTGTCTGAAAATACAGCTAAATTTTCAAGTTTTTTTTTTAAATATATTAAGCAATAGACATAGATAATAGATTTCCTTTACTCTTAATATTGACAGTTTTTGCCCATAATGTTAATAGTTTGTGTCTAAAACACAACAGATAAGTAGCAAATTGAAATCACTGATCCAGCAATCCCATTACTGGGCATCTACCCAAAAGAACAAAAGACACTCTATAAAAAAGACACCTGCACCTGAATGTTTATAGCAGCACAATTCACAATTGCTAAGGTGTGGAAAC
>NW_012150774.1:783931-785918 GCF_000956105.1 Propithecus coquereli
CTCAGAATATCACAAATAGATGGGATTAGTGTGTCCTATCCTCACTTATTCTTTTTAATGCAAAGCTAATAATATTAACTATAAATAATCAGTAATATCTGACTTTAAGTACATTTTAAATTAATATGGAGTGGAAGTTTCATTTAATATTGAATAAAGACATGGATTATGTGCTGATAGTGCCAAGTATAATCTCATGGCTTGAAGCTTCATAATACTTTATTTTAAAAGTGTGAACAGATGAATAAAAAAGGTGTAGCAGAAACCAACTGCTATATGAAATCCAAATCATCATCTAGTCTTTTTAGTAAAATCATCTTTGGCTACATTCCTTCCTAATGGGGAAGTTCAGGAGGGTTGATAAAACTTTTTTCTTCCTTAATGTAAACCGACTCAATGAAAAATCTCTCTCTCCCTAGGATCTGGATGAAATTAATCTAGAAATTTCTATCACTTTAATCTCATTTGGTATCATGAAGTAATGTCATTTGAAGAATATTTTAAAGAAACAAAGATCAAACATCAACAGTAAAAAGCAATAGTCCATGATTTAGAATACAAATGATGTAATCGTGAAGAGAAAAATATCCTACACAATGTACCCTAAACTTAACGCCATGCTGTTCTTCCATATATTGAAGGTTCTGTTCTTCCTAAAATTGTAAAGATTAATTGTGTGATTTCACTCTGTGCACAGCAGGGCAGCCATATGCTCTAGAAAACTACATGCAAGGAAAGCAGCTTGTTGCAAAAGTGGGTGAAAATGCCCTGAAATAATTCTGAACAAGATAAAAATGTTTCTAACATAGGACCATTTCTTCATACTGCAAAAGGCAGAGGAGTCCGCTTTGGCACCAGCTTTGAGCACAAATAGAAAGTCTAGCCCCTTCAAAATATTTTAACAAGGAAAATGATTTAAATGTCACATTCACTGTGACCATATCATTGACAGGTAAAATAAGCTATGGTAAACCATTTGGGGAAATTAGCTACACACAAAACTGTTTTCTTCTCTGATCTTTAAAGTTAAGCCTTCCCTTTCCATTAGTTCAGAACATATTATTATCTTTCCTTGTTTGTCCATTCTACTAAAAAGAGAAATAATATGTCAATATAAAAAATAAACTACCAAGATATCTAGTTAATGATTACTGATGAGCATAACAATTTGGTTGAATATCTGAAAAAAGACCATTTATAAAATAAGATCATTGTCATATTAATAGTATAATGGTTCCAGTTAATGTGAAAAGGTGTAATTTTCCCTAAAGACTTATTCAAAGAACAATGAGAACATTGAGTCATCAGAAATTCTTAAAATCTCTGCATAGGACTAACTCAAAAGCATGGCTTGAAGGGTAGCATTTGATAGAAATGCTAAAATGGTTACTTGCTGATTTGTCATTTTTGAACAAAATAAATTTTCGTTGCTTAATATTGTCATTCAAGTTCTTAGACATTCCGAATACTTTTATCTAAGACCTTTTGAAAATGCACCAACCTGTTGACAAGTTAATTCTAACATTTTATTTTTTCTCTTCATTCTTCATAAGAGCAACTTATTAAAAAAAGTAAAAGAATTAGAAATATAAAAAATATATTTACTGTTATGAATGACATTGTTTTGACAATTTCACAGATGTCATGAAATATGGTAATGGAATAGAAAATGAGGATGATATTCAATAAATAATTATGTATTTGAATAATAAATTGGTACATATCTGGAAATGGATTTTTAAATTTTTACAAATATCAACATTGAGCATAACTTTCCACAAAATAATATAGAGAAGTCAAGAGAACAATGAGAAAAACCAAAAAAATGACAAGATATTGATAAAGCACATAATAGTCAGTATTTGTATGTAATTCTGCATCCTGAATGTTGACAATTTCCTTTATGTTACATGTATTTACCAATATCAAAGTTCTCACATCCAAATTAATAATAATTATATAAACAACTTGCTCTTTTCTAGCAATT
>NW_012150774.1:785968-787518 GCF_000956105.1 Propithecus coquereli
TATTTTCTTTTTTTTTTATTTTTTACAGAAACATAATAGTTGTATATATTTATGTGGTACATGTGATATTTTGATACAACATATAAGGCGTAGTGATCAAATCTGGGTAATTGGAATATCTGTCACCTCAGACATTTATCACCTGTTTGTGTTGAGAACATTTCAAATCTTCTCTTCTTGCTATTTTGAGATTTACGATAAATTATTGTTACGTATAGATACCTTATTGTGCTATCAAACACTAGAACTAATTCCTTCTATTTAACTGAATTTTGGTACACTTTAACAAACCCCTCTTCATCACCCCTCTCCACTTCATTATTTTTTTTTAAGAAGTACTTAAAAAAGAAAGCAAGGGATATATTTAACTTTTTCAATTTTAACTTAGAATTATTTACATATTGCTTTTTATCAGGTTTTTATAGTGAAGGATGATAATGTTAAACACTATGCAATTGGGTTTTATTCATGCTATACATTAAAAAAAAACAAACTTAAACTTTGTTAGTTTAAAATAATCATTTATTCTACCCAATTAGTTTAGATTATGGATATTTTATTGGTTTTTCAAACATTTAAGGTGATGTTTTTTCATGTTAATATCTTCAAAAGTAGAAAGGTAGAGATAGGGAGTGATGGTTTAGTGGACTATATAGTTATAAACTATCTATACACACTACATATATTTGAAAAAAAAGAAGAAAATGATCATTGGAGAAGGATTTGAGAGGCCCTATTCCTAGCAATCTCTAGTTGTGTGATTTTGGACAAAAAGCTGACTTTGTACTTGTTCTTCTCTTAAAATAAGAATCTAGGACTAGATGACCACTCACTCTATAGTTCCAAGATTCTTTATTTTTGTCCTTTTTTATAGCGAAAGAACAAGTATATCTCTTGCAAGTGATGCTTTTTGTTGTCATTCTCTTCCACCTCTACCCTCAGTCTCGTGGTAACCTAAAGTGTAGGTCTTCTGAAGTGTTCAACTGCTCTAAATTTAGTCTTGTCACTTGTGAATTTTTCTGCTGTCTCAAAATACTTCTTGACAAAATTTACATTTTCTATTTTGTGGTATAATTCTAGATTTTCTCATTCCAAATATGAATTAGAAGTAGGAAACTACCTCTACTTTTCTCTGCATTATAAGATTTGACTTTTTAAATATTACAAATGAGTCAGAGTTTTCATGGTAATTTTAACATAAATCTGGAATTCTAAAAGAGTAAAGAAAACTAAATGAAAATATTGTAAGACCAAAGAAGAAAATTGCACAAGATTCTATGGGCCAAAGAGTTCATGCTGTAAACAATATGTCACTAATTGTGTGTGTGTGTGTGAAGGAGGTGGTGCATACGGAGGAAAGGTGAAGATTTATGTACATGGTTAGGGGTATATAGACTTAATTATTTCATTGGATGAGGTAAGGGATAACACCTTAAGATAAAAACAAGTGAATGCTTGCAGCTAAGAGAATGTCACCTTGGGCTAAGAATTTTAAATACTTTCCTAGTTCTAAAAGAAACTAGCCTTCTTTCTTGCTTTCTTTTTTAAGC
>NW_012150774.1:787568-789411 GCF_000956105.1 Propithecus coquereli
TCATTATTATTTTTAAAATTATATAATGTGACTAATAACTTCTTGAGGAAGAATACCAAATTGTTCCTATAATCTATGTTTCTTTAACTTTAACATCCCTTAAAACAAGGCTTTGCATACATTGGACCCCAAAGAATCTTGAATGAATGACTACTAGTTTAAAAATATGAAGACTGGGTTTTTATACGGTCTCTGCCAGACTACAATTTCCTCTGTAAAATAATGGTATTTTACAGATACCAGATGTGAAAGATGTCATCTAATTCTAAAAGAGATAATTTTAGAAATACAGGACACTTTACTTATTATTGTTTAATCATATTATTGCATAGATTCTTCTATTTTAAGTCAACTTTGAATTAAAATCCTCAGGGCTATAATTTTGAACTGTGGGGTTTAGAGATAATTGAAAAAGGTATTTTAAGTAAATATTAAGAAATAATATCAAAAGAGATCTTAGAGTTAAGGCAGCAAACTATTTTGATTAATTTTTAAATCTCACTAGATATGCATTATCTAATTTTAACCATTTGGATAGTTTATCAAAGTTTAAAAATCTGTATATTTTGTAAACTAAAAACATGAATTGTTTTTAAGCTTACTTATATTAATGTAAAACTTCCTTTAAACATAGTTGAATAGTTAGTTTATTTGTTTTGGCTATAGACTCATCATATTTCTACTTAGTCCAAATATCTACTCAAAGCATTTTCTGTGGGTCTTAGTAATATAAACACAATTTATTAGTTTCAAACTTTTATTTGTCCTTCAAGAATTACTTCAAATTTTCTGTGTGCAGCCTTCTTTGACTTTTACATTAAGAAGTAAAAGAGGTAATCAGTTCCTCCACTGTAATTCAGTAGGCTACACAAGTGTTTCTCGTAATAAATTTGTTATTCTTTTTATTTAAAGTTATGTAGACTACTCTATGGCATAGACTATATTGTTCATTCTTATATATTTACTATTCAGTATAATGTCATGCACATAGCAAGAGTTAAAACATATTTGGTAAATACTAAAGTTGCAATAATTAGTATTTGTTGAACATTTAAGTCAGCAACTGTGCTAAATACTTTAAGACAACTACGTTTTGAGGAAGATATTCTCAGAAGAATACTAAGAAGTTGTTACTAAGAAGTTGCAGCTTTGGAAATTGAACTTATTGTTCAAAGTCATAAAGCTAACAATGGGCAGAGTGTAGACTCAGCCTAGTTCTTTGACCCAAAACACAGCGTTGACAGTCAGCAATTTAGTTTTGTCTTTCCTTTGAGAAAAAATACCTAAGAGATTTTGGCCCTGCTAACTGCTATCAAGTTTAATGCTCACAATAATCCTGATGTAATATTATCATGTTACAATAACTATTTTACAAATATGTAGCTTGAGCTGTAATAGTTCACGTGACCTGAACAAGCTCTCACACGTAGTGGCAACAGTGGACTAAAATACAGTCAATAAATATTGAATTCTCATTTTGAGGACTACTGGACACTAACATAGCAAAAGTGTTGTGTGGTGTTAATAGATAGTTTCAAGAAGACCTAAACTAACCTTATTAGCATTTTCTTTCTCTTTTACCTCTTTCTGTCACAATGTCCAAAAACTCTTCAAATGGAGAAAATTGGAAATAATGTTCTATTACTGAGAATGAGCTGAAAGTAAAATTTTATTTTAAAAAGATAATTTAAAGTATATCACTGAGTAGAATGCATTCCAGCTCTATCCAGGAGTATACAAGAGGTGCTATATCACCATTGTTCCTTAAAGCTGAATAGTACTCCATGGTATACATATACCACATTTTATTAATCCACTCATGTATTGATGGACACTTGGGTTG
>NW_012150774.1:789461-792516 GCF_000956105.1 Propithecus coquereli
AGTTCATTTTTATCACTTTTTTTTTGGTTTGACTCTCTTTTTTTAAGCACAATAGAAATATTTTATAATATGAGAAGGTCTGGTAAAAAGGAATATTAGGCCAGCAATCAAATCCATCTTCATTTTGTTGTAAGCCCTAGACACTAGGAAAACCGTTTTATTCCTATAACCTTCATTAGAGCAGTTTTAAACCACTTAGTGGATTATGACTGTGACATCTTCCAGTTCAATTATTGCTCTGTTATCTACAAAATCAATTTGAATTCTAAATTGCACTTAAAAACTTACAAAAAGAAAATAACATTGAATGCTACTTAAATCTCATCTAGCTTTCATGTTAATCAGTTGAAATCACTTATTTGAAATGATTTAAATTATAATGCCTATTATAAAAATTAACCATATATTCACATATATAAATGATTACTTTATATTGTTTCGAATATCAACTTTTTTGTGAAATTGGTGGCACTCGTCTTTATTGTTCATGTCAGAGAATCTTTGTAAGTGAAACTTGAGAACGTGTGGTATGAGTGGGAGAAAATAGACTGGGAAGTAGTAGATTTAGTTTGGTGCTGGTCTTTAATGTTAGGAAACTGATCATATTAAATAGATGTGATACAGGGAGTTCAAAAATCAGTTAAAGATTTGGAAAAGATGACCTGTAGTAGGACCTTTTATCACTAAGTCATAAAACATTTCCTGGTTTCAAGGTCCTTATTTGAAAATTGTTGAGCTCTCCACTACATAATCTGAAAAGTTACGTATTCACAATTTATAATACTATTTCATTGTTATGTATATATAGTGAAAACTCACAATATGCAAAACATTTATATTCCAGAAAAAGGAAACAGACATTTAGTATTAGTTTAGTATTAGTAGAAAAGTTTTTCAATTATAAATAATTGACTTTCTTGTTTGTATGGAGCATTCATAGAAGACAATGGCATTATTTATTAAAGGTTATCAGAACATGCTGAAACCTCTCTCACTTTCTACTCGGATTATATGCTAATAGAATAATGAAGATAAAATGAATGTAATATTCTAACTTTGTATTTGTGTCGACCTTCCAAGTTAGTAGTATTTATTTGACAATAAAGTATCTTGGAGTCGCAGCTGCATTACATTATAAATCCTAGATTCGATCAGCTCATGATAATTCTTTTGAAAAGGAAAATAATTTCTTATGAGCAAGAAAGTAATTTGTATATTACTGACTCATACTTTTGCTTTATTTCTGTTTCATTTTAACTTTTCTTTTCAAGTGTACAGAAATGCCTTTCTCTTCCTTTTTTGTACTGCATTTGATGTGGTAACAGGATGAGTAATTCTGCTTTTTATTTTGAATTAATTATAATCTTGTCTTTCACTTTCTATTCAACAAATGAACTACACTAATAAGAAGATAATTTCTTTTAATTTTTTGAATATTTAAAATAACTAACTTGTGTGTCTGTGTGTGCGTATTTCATCTTGAGAATATGGCTCATCTCACTACCGATGTCACTATTGACATTGACAGTAGTTTTATTTACGTGGGTAATAAGACTAATCAGTCACTAAGAGTTTTATTACAGGGTAAAATAATGTTAAAACACAGTGTGTTATTTCTAGCATTCCTCTTACTGGACTAGGAATTTACAGTCGTGTGTTCTAGTCCCATATTACAAGAGACATGTTGATTAACTTCTCTATTCAGTTCTAAGAGATTCATTAATTTATTGTAAACTATTTAGGAGTAGAATATGGACCAAAGGAAGAGGGAAAGGCTGATGTTATCAGAATTCTCTATTCTACTCCAGAGATTAAAATGTATTTGGGGCTTATAAAAGTATTTAACTGTCCTAAGAGGACAGATTTTGTTCATTTGTTTAAAAGTAAGTAGTGGCTCCACATTACAGGTCTACAAACTTAAAATTTAACATTTTTTTCTGTATCATGTACTGGCTAAACAAAATACCTCTTCAGAACATATTTAGTATGGAGGCTGCTAATCGATGGCCCCTTCCATATAATTTTTTGAAGAAAAAGATCAAGAAAATGTGCTGATGCTAGAGTAAAAACTAGACAATACTTCTGCAATGACTATTTTGTCATCTTTCATTTAAGGTTGACTACTAGATTAATAATACAAATTTCTGCAAAAATAATATTTGCTATATACATAATTCTGTAGCATAATATTTTTCAAAAGTGATTAGAGGTATGCTGCAATTAGATCATGTTTCTGGATTATATAGCAAGAAGGTATAATAGAAAATTCAGCAACATATTACCAAGTGGCTCATGAATCTTTTTGAAAAATGTTTTATTTAACAATATATTAAAAATAAGAAGATATACTTTGTATAAAGAGAAACAATAATGGTCAGTTTTGATGAGAAAAGTAATGGTGCAACTAAATATGTTGACAAGCAGAGAAAAATTCATTTGAAGAGATATACGTATTAGGGGTATGCGAGATCCAAGATCTTTTCAAATTCAAAATCGTACAATTGGACTAATTAAGTTTATTAAGAAATGCTATATATTCATTTTTATAATCACTAAAATCTTAATGTACTATCCATTTTAAAAATCACTAGAGATAAATAATATTTTTCATGTACCCCAATATTTTTTTAATCTTAAACTTCTATTTCTGCTACCATACTCATTTATGGGTAGCAGTTATTCTTGCCTGTAGAATGTGTACATAAGTATAAAATGAATGTGATGCTCAATTTTTAGTTGAAAGAAAATATATAATCACATATAGTATTATTTTTTACTCCTGTGCTTAAATTCTACAATACATTCTAGAAACCAACATATAACAAGTCTTTAAATATTAGTTAATTGTACTAATGTTATTACCATTTATAATTTTAAGGTCTATTCTGTTTCAGAGGCCATTCCAATTGGTCATTAAATAAATTAAATTTTTTGAACTATTTTCCATTATGTCTTTTTCATTGCGTAGGGATGATATACAAATTAAATTATCTACTTTCCCTGAATTTCTAACTTAAATTTAACTTTTTTATTCAAAGTTAGAAACCTCTCCAGA
>NW_012150774.1:792566-795010 GCF_000956105.1 Propithecus coquereli
TGGGGTTTTCTTTTTCCCTTCACTTGGTAGTACATATCTCTTACACAATTAAAAAAAAAAAGTCATTTTATAATAGGAGCATGAAACTGAACGAGGATATATTTAAAAGGCTCTTGACAGCTAAAATACTTAACAAGAAAAAACATTATTGAATTTTGGACCTGCAGCTACTAAACAGGAATCATAGGTTCTGGTTAGAAAATTTCTGAGTATTTTTAAAAGCCCATTAGTGGATTATGTTTTTTACATACTTTTCTTCCCAACATTTCAAAATTCTGTCAACAACGTTTAATTAGATATTTTAGACAAAAATACATAGGGATATTTTAACCATTCTGAAAGTGGAAAATAGTGATATCCCAATCACTTAATATGGTTTAAGAAGGCTCTGCCTTTTTGTGTGTGTGTGTGTTCTAGGCAGCCAATTAGTAGGACTAATAAATAATTCTATCTGTCTTAAACTCAAAAAAGAAGGAAAAAACATAGGGTCCCTTATTCACAGGTAAACAAAGAAGCCCATTCTGCTACTAATTCTTCCATTCTGAGTTGTCATATCCTATTTGAATTTGATATAGAAATTCAGAAAAATGAAGTGATGATTGTATTTTGTGGGGGCCAAGGGTAAATGAAGTTTGCCACTTACCAGATTAAATATTTTTAATATATTTTAGCATTAATCAAAAAAAGCTGCTATTGAAAATTTATCAAAGTTATTTGGTGAATAATCTATTTAGTAGATTAGTATATAATAAATTTACATTGGTTATTCGACTTAGCCTACAATATTTAGTATGGTAATACGAGGTAATGATTTTTTTTAATCACATGGTTAAGCAATAACTATGCTTACACTAGTAACGCACAGTAATTGATCTCATTGTAAACTGTACATTTGGGATGTTCATGTGCTCATTACTATGAAATCTGTTCCATATTATCCACTTGGGGAGTTTAATTGAGACTTCTATTTTTTAGAGAACATATAAAATCAGGATGGATAGCTAATACTTTAACAGTTTTCACAACTTTATCATAATTTCCATGCTTTCAGGTTTAGTTTAAAAATATAATTATAAATACATGTTGGTAATTATAAGCTAAAAATTTGAAAAGTAATGGAATTTGTACTCTTTCTCAAGTCTGAGCATTCCTACCTTTAACAAAGGGATGAACTAAATTATCATATTTCATCAGAATCACTATAATTAATCTCAAATAATCTCTTACATTGAATCAGTAATTCTGGACCAATACTTGGGAACAGGCTTACGTTGCTTCTCTAATTAATTTCTCAATAACTCTAGACCAATTCCAAACACCTGTTTTCTTGAAGACCTCAGGGAATAAACACAGTTTCAGACCAAATTTAGCAGTTAGAACTGATCTTTGTTAGTTTTTATATCCAGGAATTGCTAGCAACCCCAATCTTAAATCTTTAGCATTAGAGCTGTACTTTCCCACTAATGGTGGTGATGATTCAGAACTATCCCCTTAACATAAATGCAAGACAGGGTTTAATGTAGAAATAAAGCATGAAAAATCCCATTTCTTTAATAACCACAGTCTAACTGATATATTTTTACTAAGCAGTTCTTAGTTTTACTTATATGTTGTGTTCATAGTCTTTCCTCCACAGACTAGCTTTCATACCAGAATGAAAGCTCCCTGAAGACTAAAATTTTTGTATATTCTGTTCATTGCTGAAATACTAGCACACAGAATAGTGCTTGGCACACAGTAGGTGCTCAAGAAATATTCATAAAAAGAAAAAGTAGATTAATGAATTTAATAATCCTAAAATCATATTAGCAATAATAAAAAAGATAAATTTCACACATGAAATATGCTTATAATTTTTACCATGGCAAAGGCGCATTTCAAACAGTGACATGAATGAAGAGCAATTCCAAAGGAAGGGGAAACAGATAATTTTGTTTTTAACTTTCAAAAACATCACTTTAAAAAGGGTGGAATTTGAATATTTTGTTGCATTAGTAATAATCCCTTCAATATTTTTGTTATTATTTCCAAAGACAGAAATTTACTCTGTCAGTGTGAAACGGATTTACTTAGAAAATTCAAAGTTCTGCAGAAATAAAAGAGGATGTATCTCATGATGGCAGAAAGTATTAATAGATGTGCATCTAAATTTAGTTAGATATGTTTGATACACATAGTGATACTGTAAAGAAATAACATACGGTTATATCATATATATGTATAACCATCTTATTTAAAATGTAAACCAATTTGGAATACTGATGTTGGTACCATTTTAAATTGACAGTGTATGAAACACAGATTTTTAAATCATTGAAATACACCCTTTAACAGTTTAAGAACTCTCAAAATTTTTGCATACATAACTGTTTCATGAGGTTTTTGTCAATGTTAGAAAAAGCCTAGAATTCTGCATAGCAACAATGCAATATTAAATATATATG
>NW_012150774.1:795060-797698 GCF_000956105.1 Propithecus coquereli
ACTTTAAATCTTGGGAAACTTATATTTGAACCATTTTAGATTAAGAAATAAGTGTAAAATTTTTTCATTTGGGAAACTGAACAGTGGTGAGCATGAAAAGGAGACATCATGTTTTATAAAGTCAACTTAATTTTCACAGGCATTATGGATTGAATTTTGCTACTTTTTGTTTCGGAGATAGTGGACAGACTATATAACTGGCTGAGAAATCATACAATTAATTATTGGATAAAGACCTAAAATTTGTATATGGGCTTTCCTCCTTTGTAGAAATGGAACAAATTCAGGAATCCATAACACTTATGCAGATAACAGCAGATGTACCCGCAATGCTTGGCGTAACGGGTCTTACAGTTATGGTGTGCTGCAAAATGTCAAGATTATATGAAAAATGTGGGATTTTTATATTCTGTTTAGAAAGTCTTATAATTGGCATAATAAAAGTCACCATATGGGAAGAGTTACCATTGGTATGGTTCACAGATACTTTTAACACTTTAAAATTGTCTTCCTTTAATTTAATTAACTTTTTAATCCTTATTTTCTGACAGCTTCAAATGAATTAACTTTTTAAATTGTCTGTGGTCCTACAGTTAATGTTAAGATTCACTCAATGTATGCATTTTCTTATGCCATTTTTTGTTTTGATATATCATATTCTCTAGAATGCAAATGATTTTGTTTATTTTGTTTATAATTTCTGTTCTCGTTTAATAAATTACTTTTCTCACAGATAATTTCACTATAAAATGTAACATGAAAAAGATATAATATTTTCTTACTGAAGATCATTTTACATCACATATTTGTTTTACAGTCAACATCAGAGATCACTTATATACACTGTAATGCCTTCTAAAATGAGATTAATTGGGAAAAAAAACAACTGCTTGAAAAATAGTGACCAAAATTAATGACTCCTTTAAGACTATGCAATGAATATAATCTTTCATACAAATTTCATTAGTACAGTGAATGATTTTAAGTTTTTTTTAAAAAAAGAAATGGGATTGTTTTAGTAAGTAACAACATCCCTTCATCTCTGTGATTTCATATCATTATATTTTATTCAATTTCTTCACTAGAAACCTCATATTAGTACCTGGATTCTGTTTAAAACAAACACAAATAGGCTCTGATAGCTGTAAATAATGCAGGGTTATTCTGCTAATTTCATGGTTATTTGAGATAGAAAGGCAGTCATCATAACCCATCTATGTTCTACGTGTCTATTTGCCTTTTCATATCCATTTTCCCCGTTCTCCTCCTTGTTCTCTGCCCATAAGGTTGATCTAAATGGGCTACATTCTTGCTACACAAATTGGGGCATTACATTAGCAGCATTGGCATCGCCTGGGAGCTTGTTAGAAAAGCAGAAGTGTGAAGCACCACCCAAGACCTATTGAATTAGAATCTATGGTTTAACAAGATCCCCAGGTGATTCTTCTGAACATTTAACTTTTTGAAGTGCTAGACTCTATCAACAAACTCCCTTAACCTTTGGGGAATTCCAGCAGGAGGACAGAGAGAGGGAGGAAAGTAAGATCAGGATTTTTATTCCCCAGGGTTCCTCACCACTTCACTGATTGGAGTTGGCTAGGATGTTTAATTAAAAAATATTGGTCCTTTGATGCCAGCCTGCAATATTTGACTCTGTCTGACATCTCACTCTCTTTATCCCAACAAGTTGAGAATCATAACAGCCCAGCTGCTACTCCCCTCGTGTTAAAGCATGATCCCTTGCGGTTCCTTTATATTCATTCATTTGGAAATAGTCCTTTTGTAAGTAAACTCTCTTTGCATTAGCCAATGGTCTATTGTTTCCAAATGGACTCTGATGGATATACCACTGTTACAGGGAAATCATTAGAGATTTGATTTTAAATATAGATTTCAGGCATCATATTCAGCACATCTCTCAATTTTTCTATGACCACTGTAATACTTCAAAGGGCAATATCCAGGTAGAATTATTGATGACTGTTGCTCCTCATCCTATCATTGGTTGCTCACTCATTTCTTAGAAAATGTTTTGAAGATCTAGACCACACAACTTGCTCTTTTCTAGCAATTAAGTCCACAAGAAGCATAGAGAATTCACAGAGATAGAGCAGATAAAAAGAAATTTAAACGAGTTGGCTATATTGAAGTTGAAGAGTAACTGGCAAGAAAATATATGGAGCTAATAACAATCTGAGATGAATTGAATACTACACATTACTTTGGTATAACTTATACATGAGATCAATATCAATGGTGCTAAATCAAGCTATATCTACTTGTTTCCAATATTCTCTATCAATATTGCATTAAGCTGTATATTTTATCCCCAAGGAAATTAACTACCTAAGAAATTTAAAATTCTATGCTAATTGTTTTCTTAATTTATTTATCTTTTCCTTAAAGGATTTTTATATAACTAGAGTATGATTTCTTCTTGTAAAGACTTCAGAAAGGAACAGTATCATTTATTAGTGATGTGTCTAAAGCACTAAGTACTCTGTACATACTGTCTCATTGAGATCTAACTAAATATACATGCGACATTATTTCCCCTCTTTACAGATGTGGAAATGGAGAAGGGTTAAGTGGATTGCCTAAGGTCATACATATCTTCATTTGTTTGACTCTGAAACTT
>NW_012150774.1:797783-799164 GCF_000956105.1 Propithecus coquereli
ACTACACAAGCTTGAGATCTTAAAATATATTATTCAATGAATATAATATACCCTTGATTATAAGATGCACCTCAAGAAAAGAATATTCCAGCAATTAAACTACTACATAATGATGCAAAAATTCTATCACTTGCACCCAAATTTCTGAGATGTTAAAATATGAAATGAAGTTCATCTTGGTGAAGTAAGAAAAAATTTAATAATTAAAGTAACAGATTTTTCTAAGATCACGAATTAAATAAATAGGTAAATACAAACTTAAAAGTATAATGAGGAGTGTAAATACAAATCATCTTTCTGAATTTACTGACGTGTTGATATATGTTTATGTTATATATTTCTATTTAAATTTATAAGCATTAAATATGAAAACAATATTAAGTTTTGCAAGAGGATTTGTTGTTGTTTACCAAGCACAAGGTGTCTTACTAATATGATATTCAAAATGAATGAATGAATAAAAAAATATTTGCAATTCATGCTGAATCTGATACTAAGATCTGTCTGTTAATGCAGTGGTACATCTACTAAAATCACACTGAGTCAATTAATGATTGTAAAACAAATATTAAACAATGTATATAGCATTCCAAATTGCTGATAAGAACCCCAAATTATGAATTGTTTGAAATTTTAATAAACATACTTGCCAGAGAATTATAAACACTTTTTTCTAAATGAAATATGGAAATATCAAACTTTTAGAAAGCATTAAGGAAAATACTTTGTTAGTCAACAATGATAAAACTATATACATATATAAATGTGTTAATATTATGCTAAGTATTACCGTTTTGTCCTAAAAATATGAAAAGATAGACATCTCATTTCTTACTACTAAAAATAGAATAAGAGCTTGCTAGGGAAAAAACTATTTTAAATAGAGGGTGGTAAGAATCTTGAAGATACTATCTCTCTCTCAAATGACCATTTTTCACTTCACCCAGCTGAGTAAGATGAAGTTGCCGAATTAAGCTTTAGCATTTTATTGCTCTCATTTTCATACATTTTGGAAGTCTCCACTATGTGTAGTGGTGCGTCCTAGGTGCCACTTTTTTTTTTTTATTTTATTTTAATGTGCACATCCACAAACATACACACACCACTTGCAGGAACAGATCTCCACAAAATACAAACTGAAGTTTTTATATAACTAAGCATAATTGTCTTCTATAAAGTCACAATTTGACAAGAATCTTGAAGACCTAGGTTTTGAAAGAAGATTCATGACATCATTGTTACATTTCACAAGAAGAAGAGAAAGGGATAGGATGCCCCTCCACATCTTTCTACAATCATCGATACTAAATTTGTAGACCTCTTTGTTGCAGCAGCTCTCATCTCTTGAGTAGAATAATTTGTCATTCTGGGTTTCCCAGCA
>NW_012150774.1:800859-802312 GCF_000956105.1 Propithecus coquereli
ATATATGTCCATATTTGGAAGTAAACCTTTATATTTCTTCATGTAATTATTCTGTCAATTTCCTTTTTACAAATACCCTTTATTTGAAGACTATAGGTAAAAATTTTAAAAAACTGTATTTAATATCATCAATAAAACAAAGATATGAACACTATAAAAATTATGGCTGAGATTTATATTATTTATATTTGTCTTCTAGTATGCTTTGGCTCTTTAGTTTGGTTATGGAAACAGAAGATGTTAAAATTCAGGCATAAAATGTGGAGGTCTGACCAAGAAGGTTCTCAGAAATAATCTATTTTAATGCTGTAACATCTGGCCAACTCTCTTTGACTCTTTCTCCTCTAGGAGTATAGAATCTGATTCTTAGGGTGACATAAATCAGAAGGTTAATTAGAGCTTCCTTCACTCAAATCTTCCCTGGAGAAGAGACAGACAAGTTTGTGTTTTAATTACACAGAAATTCCAGTTCATTTAGAAGAAAATATGCTTGGAAAGACAGAAAAAAATGAGTGAAATATGAATGAAGAGAGTCAGCAAACTGCTTGTGCTTTACATCTTTGTAGATATTTTAAAAAGAAACCCTTTCTTACATTCATTCCAGAGAACACAAATGTTATTTACTTAGGGAATCTTTCTAGTTCCCTATCCTTTCTACATCAAGGAGAAAGAATTTTTTTTTCTTTCTCTATATTTGAATAGAGTTTTAAAAATCCTAACTATAAAATGATTATATTCCATCTTTTCTCTTCCCACTCCTTGCTATTTCACAAGCATGAAGTAAATGACAACTATGAATTTGATAGATAGATAGATAGATACGTAAATATAGATATCTCCATCCCTGTCTTACAAGTAAACAGACTAATAACTGTTTAAAAAAATAATCAGAGCACTGTGATATGTTCAGTAGAGAATATGCAGAGAACATGTAAAACACAGCTGGAAAAGCCCTTAGCTATGCTTACACAGACCAGGAGGACTTTCTAGGTGAAGAGACATTGGCATTGAGCCTAAAGGATAAGCAGATTATTCCTAGTACATGAGGAATAAAATAACATTTAAATCAGAGGTAATGGCTTAGAAAAAGGTGTGGCAGAGGAAAATACAAGACATATTCCAAAAACTGCAAAATATTTTGCATGTCAGGAATGAAGAAACAATAAGAACAGGCACCAAGCCATGAACAGCCAAGGCATTTCAACATAGCTTGAAAAGATGAGGCATCACTGAAAGATATTAAACAGGAAATTGATACAACAAGATTAGTGGTTTAGAAAGATTGTTCTTGCTATAATGTGGACAAGGTATTAAAGAGATATGGCCTAAGGGCAAGACAAACACTTAGTTAACTCAACCACGTGACTATGAGCACTTTGAAACAGGGTTGCTAGACTTAGCAAATAAAAATATAGAATACTCAGTTAAATCTAAATCGGAAAAAGAACAATTG
>NW_012150774.1:802362-804187 GCF_000956105.1 Propithecus coquereli
ATAAAATAAAATAAAATAAAATAAAATAAAATAAAATAAAATAAAATAAAATAAAATAAAACTTAGCACACACTTGTTTTATTTCCTTCCATACCAAATCTTGTGGAATAGCTGTCAGTCTCATAGAATATTTTTAAATTTAAAATGTCATATCAGGAACACCTCATTTTCATTGCCTTGCCATCTCTGATAATCCATGCCTTATTTTTTTGTTTTGTTTTGTTTTTTTAGTTTTTTTTTGTTTTTTTTTCTTTTATTTCAGCATATTATGGGGGTATGGATGTTTAGGTTATGTGTGTTATTAATATCTCTTTGAAAGCAAGCAGAGATCATGTCTTATACACGTTTATCCCTCGCTTCCCACTGAATGCTTGATAAAGATGTAAGGAAAGAATGAATGAGTGAAAATGGATAAATGTACTCTTCTCTGCTTTGTCAAAAATATAATCATCTTATTTAATATTTATTGAGCATCAAATGCATTTTTCAGGATATAAAAATAAGAAATTGGACTTGTCCACATGTGTTCAAACAATATAAAAACAAAAATTTAAATATAATATAATTACATTTTACATTGCATGTGCTAGAACATATAAATTACCCCTTCATTTGTGTTTTCTCCAATGAGGGTAGCATTTCCCTCTTCTTGTATCTCCCAGCACCCTTTTCCAAAAACAATAAAATACATATGTGTGTGTGTGTGTGTGTGTGTGTGTGTGTGTGTGTGTGTAATGATAGTATTTGTTATTTTGAAGGAGAAGAGAAAGAAGTAAAGGAAAGGTGTTGACGGGTTAACCTTTTATACCGATGATGATTGAAAGAAAAAGTAAGAGAAGTCTTTCTTCATCCTGACCTATCTACCATGATCCTGAGTCCCCCTTACTTTGACTATCTGAATGTATCCCTGTTTATCCTTGGTTTCCTTCCACAATGGCTGGTTTTTGAGTTTGGAGGGGATTGTCATCATTTTTCACTAATTGTAAATGTTTCTTTTATTAATGCCTGAAGTTTATATAAGGCTAGTTTTATGTAATATATGTGATATGGTTTAAAAAGAACCACGGAGCTATCGTTACCCTCACATCTTTCTCTCTGTGTATAGCAATGGTATTAAAACATGTTCTTTAGTATTAAGTATTGCCCTGTTAAAATCATTCTGTTATAATTAAGAGATAACTTTCTGATTGATAGAGCACCATAGTAGAGTAATTGCTTAACTATTCAGCTTGAATTAGTTTATTATAAGATTTTCTTCACCTCAAAAAAAAAAAAAAAAAACTGGGGCAGTTTAGGAGATAGATGTTTTGGGAAACATGTAAAACTTGCCATAAGATCATTCAATGATTCTTACCGAGGCATTTATAAGTTGATATCTGATCCTGTACGATTGTTACTTGATTGGAAGGACTGGGTTCATTATTAACAGGTGGGGTATAAGGGAAGTGTGGGTGGCTAGGAAAGGGCTGACATTCTGGAGGAAAGACTATTACGGTGTTGATTGTGGAAGGGTTGCTGAGCAACCGGTAAGAATCTGCATAAATATGCTCAAGTAAAGCAGCCTAATAAGAAACTCGGGCCAAAGAAGTCTTATTTTCCTGCATTATACACTGTGTAGAACATTTTTGATTCTATAGCAGCAAATTAATTAGTAGCAAGAGTGATTTACTTGAAAATAAAAAGCAATCTTGGCTTCGAAAAATAGAATGTTGGAAGAAAAAAAAACTTCAAAAATGATAATAACTTATAGAGTCCATCATGAAAGGCTATCATTAACCTGAAAGGCAAATATATTATATGTTATATATTGGAGTATTATATATAA
>NW_012150774.1:808021-809254 GCF_000956105.1 Propithecus coquereli
CAAACTCAAATTATTGAATAATGTATTTTTTCAGATAATAGAAAATACAAAATGGAAAACAGAAAATGTACCTATTTCTCAATATATAGATAGATATGAATATAGCTATAGTCTTTATAACTCTCCCTTAACTTCTCTCTCTTATGTATAAGAATTATATATCTGTGTGTACATGCATTTATGTATACATCTATATCTATATAAAGAAATATCATACATATAAAGAAATCTCTGAATTCTGAAAAGGCTTTTTAAGTAAGAGTATTCTACTTGATCAAGATCATATCTAATTTATTTATTAATAGTTTGAATCTTTCATGAAAAAGATTAATTAAAACAAAGAAAAAAATTGTAATCATTTGTGTAGCTTTAAATATCCAAAAGGTTCTTGTACCTACTCAGATGATTTTGGTATATTTCAATTACAGGTAATAATATGAATACGTAATCATTTTTCTGAATTATACTTTTAACCTTTGTAAGGATGATGGAGACTTGTACCACTTATCTGTGAGAAGATATCTTTGTATCTCTCCAAATCTCTTAATAGAGGTGATTAAGACATTAAATATATTTGGCATTTCAATATGCTTACTTTAAATGACTAGATAACAGAACTATTAGAACAAACACGACATAAAAAGCAATCAACATTTATTGAGCACTTATATACCAGATATATCCTAATTAATTCATTTAATCCTCAAGATTATCCCACAAACTGAGGATAGTAAAGCTCAAAGCTGGTTCCCAGACATACACTGAGTCGCATAGGTATTAAGCGATCAAGCCAGGATACAGACCCAAATTGCATAATCCCAAAACCATGATCCTAACCCCTGTGAAATCAGTACCTCTACGTAGCCTCCCCAAGGGAATATAGCATGTAAAGACTTGTGTCTGAATCTACATGTTAGTTATGTTTTGTTTTCATTATATGTTTTTCCTATCATCTTCTTCCTCAACATAGGATTGATTGCTTTCTTTTTCCTTCTCCAATTCCCTTGCCCCAGGGGAGGATTTTTCTGCAGAGCTAAAAAGGAAATTCACTCCCTGTTAAGATCCCTCCATAGCCTTTGTTTCCTGACAATCTAGGTCTTTTCAGGGGATTACATCAAGTGAAGAAAGCTGGGCCTTCTTCATAAATTCTTTGCCTAGGCCAATGTCTAGAAGAGTATTTCCAACTTCTTCCTCTAGAATTCTAATAGTTTCACTCCTTAGGTTTAGATCTGT
>NW_012150774.1:812078-821023 GCF_000956105.1 Propithecus coquereli
CGTTTATCATTTTTGAAGCATGCTTGAAGACCTGTTTAATTATTTGGTCGATACTTATGACTTTATGAGGAAAATATCAAACACAATATGACGGTGAGAATATTATTTATTATATTCAATTCTATTGTCAAATATAATGTCTGATAGTATTTTCTATATGTGTTTCATATCTTATTTGATGAAATGGTAAATAAATTATAATTAGTTTTAAAGAAAAAAAAAGAAAATGTGGGCTTGGACAATGGTAACTGGAAGTCTTTTTCCCCATTATCTAGGCACTACAAAGGCCTCTTGGATTCTTGTGCAGTTCAAGAGAAGAAGAATGTGCCAAATATTTCCTTTACCCTCATCCTACAATGACCTGGATAAAATTTCATCCCATCATGTATGATGAGAGCTCTCAAATGTATTTTATTTTAAGGGAAGAAAGTAACATTTCTTGCCCATCCAAACTTGTGGATTAAATTTCATACATGTTTAATATGTAAATATATTAAAAATGTATAGCACATTATTAATATTTGTTTTTTTAATAATTGAGTTTCAGCATGGTCTATGATACCTCTGTGTTCTTACTATTTTTTATTTGAGTTTTTCTTTCATAAAATAGTTCTCAGTAATCTCCATTCACTTATCTTTGAAAATTGTCTGCTACTCAATACTTACAAGACTCACATTATCATCCCTGAGGCTTCTTACCATGTTGTTAATTTGAATCATTTTTCCCCCTTTTTGAGATGAACAAAGCTTCTATAAATTTCTGACTCCTAAATTTTACCTACTAGGACTTCTTTAATCTTCAGAAAATTTTATGAGAGCAATCTTCTTTTTTCTGAGTCAAACATCAATTTTATTGTTCATGGAGGACTTTTGCATCAGAGACTCACTTAGTCCACAGCAGCTATTCTCCACTGATTTAAAGTCCTAATAATCAGAGCCTATAGATCACTTACTTCATGAATTCCTTGGTAAACACTTTGTAATTAATCATCACAACATCTATGGGCAACAGATACTATGATAATTCATATAGTTGGGGTAAATAACTTGATTTAGTCACTCGTTTGTGTATTCACTCAAGCATTTATTGTCTTTCATTCATTCATCTGAGTATTTATACAATAATAATTTATTGAGTGCCTAATATATGCCAGACACTGGATGATCCAGAGGTTAACATTATATATATATATATAATGTATACACACACACACACAGTCTCTTTCCTAAGAAAGATTACATTCAAAAGGGAAAGACAAAGAATGGGCACATTAAAGTGACTTTTGAGCTGAAACCTTAGTAAAATGAAAGAGTGGGACATAAAAAAAAAAAAAGACCTGATATATGGCACTTTTATTCAGATTGTCAGATACCACAGATTTCATTCTTAATCATAGTGACATAATGCTTCCTATTCAGTTTTGACCCAGACATTCACTTTATTTCTCTATACCTATGTTCCAAAGTCTCTTGTGCTCTTGTTTCTATGAAGTAACATTTATTTTTTTAGTCAGGATAATATATTTTGAGAATAAAATTTAGCCATCATTGCACATTAGGATATGATGATGAACAAAGGGGATAATGTAAGCAGAGAAACACTTAAACAAAACATAACAGAATGTGTATGTACTGTGTTGGTGTGTTAGATTTTAAATAGGGCTACAGATTCTCTGTAACTCTTGACATCAAGAGGTAGAATCTATTTCCTACCCTGCCGTGGGTCTGGGCTGTCCTCTTGACTAGTTATGAACAACAGAGTGGGGCAGAAGTGTGAGTTCCAGGACCTTTCACTTTCAAGAGTCTTTGTAGCTTCCACATTGGCTCTCATGGAATGTTCCCATGAGATTGCCACATAAGGAAGTATATTTACCCTGTAGGAAGATGAGAGGTACAAGGTGGAAATCTGAAGTGACCCAGTTGACAGTACTGTGAGTGAGGACAAATTGGCCTTCTAGCCCAGTCAACTCTCAGCTAAACACAGCTACAGGAGTGAGCACAGAAGCATCCTGCCAACTAACAGAATTGTGAGAAACAATAAAGCATTGCTGTTTAAAGCCTCTAAGACTTGGGTTGGCTGTCACAAGCTGTGATTAGCTGACATAATGAGTTAAATGCTAGAGTTTTATAGGAGTAAATGGAATGTAACAAAGCACTAATCTGGTCTTGGGGGTGAAATTAATGAAGAGGCTTTATTTCTTTTTCTTTTTATTATATTTTAGCTGGGAAACACAGCTTTCAGCCACAAGCCAGGAACACATGTTTCCCGATGTTTAGATTAAAAGCCAAAAGATGAGTAGGGATTTTCAAGGTGAACAGAAAGAAAAGAAATAGCCCAGAGTGTCTTCCATGTATAAAGGCCCCAAATCAAGACAGATTTTGTTAGCTTCTAGGAATTAGAGACCACTTAATATGAATAAAACATAGATTGCAAGCAAGGAAGTCACAGAAATTCAGGCTCAAAATGTAGGTAGAGGTGTACTATACAGTATAGCAGATTATGATACAAGCCACGAGAAGACATTCAGACTTCATCATGAAGCCAATAGGCAAAGTCCTACAACTCTACTCTCTAGTTAGCACATTTTTCTCATCCCTTCTCAGAACCAAACGTGTGTCATAAAAAGAAAGTACTATAGTATTGTGATAAGGATGAATTCTCTTTCCATTAATGGAAAACATAAAAACATTAAAAAGAAAAATTTTAGTTATTCCTAAATGTGGTTACCTTGGGTCATCTCTAAAGAAAACTGAAAAATATAAAACTTTTTAACCCATGAAAAATATCTGTCTGTATTCATTTCTCCCAGTTGTCATTTTTCTGTTTTCCAATGCCATACCTAAGAGGACCTTCTTCATCACTTTTTTTCCAAAATGGAATATAGAATTATTTGCTGAATTAAAATATATATTATTGATAAAAATACATTTCACAGGAAAGTCAATCAAGGTCTTTATAGAGGATGAAACTCTTGTTGTAGAATTGCAATCACTAGCTAGAAGGTTGCATAAGATTTGGTGAAACATCAGTTCTCAGAGGCTGTAGTCATGCCATATGGTCAATTACAGAGTCTATCTGCAAAAATGGTCAGCTAGTATGTATCTTTACGTGCAATTACATTTCACAATATGTTCCCCAAAATTGCATTTTCCTTTCAGAAAGATGATTTCTGCTACTAAATATCACTAACTCTATACAGTTCTGGCTTTCTTAGTACAGGGTAGAATAAATACTTTCATACATAGGGAAGTAATTTCTAGAATTTAATTAAGGTGAAATTCAGTATGATGTTCCTAGAAATTGAAAGTAGAATGAAAAAATAATATGTTAGTAAGTCAATAAAATAAACTGAAGTTTTCTGTGTAGAAAACAAAAGATGATATACAGAAAACATTATTATGTGACCCTGAGATTATATGCATAAATATTGTATAATGAATTTTCTTGAATTCGACCAGTGATTTATAGTAATTAAAATTATTTCTACACATATACTTTTGCTTTTTTGCAAAATATGATTATTTACAATCATTTTTAATACCATTTCTTAGATGAGCTAGATATCACATGAGAAAGAACAGTGGTTTGCAATTAGTTCTGGGTTCAATATTGACTATGAGGAGACTAGAAATAAAATTGTGTTCAATTTGCTTTAGTTTCCTCACTTATACTATGAAGGGTTTGGGCAGAATTAATGGTAACCAAATTTTTCATCATGAAGTACTACTTTCACCATAGTTCCCTAAAAACTTATCTTTTTCTGATATCTTCTATCTTACAAATAAATGCATCCCTTTCACAGTCAGAAAGACATACTTATTTCCTAAAAAAATCCATCCTGACACCTGTTAATCAGTACTTTTAATCGCCATAAGGTAACTAATATATCACTTTGTTAATTTAATTAAAGTGCTAAGTAAAGAAAATTGATATTTTAGTTAGCATGTAAGGCCCTGTAACGGGTAGATTTTAATTAAACCGTTTTGAAATAGTGAAAATAGTGGTTCATCATTATTCTTTCAGGGAATCCCAGAAAGGAAACACTGGGCTAGAGGATGTTTAAGGTCCATTCTAACTCTACAAATCTGTGAGAATACAGATTTAATTTAATTATAAATACATTTATTTTGATATATTTTCTTCATTTCATCCTTCCCTTCTTTCCTTCCCTCCCTTTTTCTCTATCTTGCCCTCTCTGAGTCATTCTTTCTTTCTCCCTCCGTTCCCTCCCTCTCTCTGCTTCTATCTTTTTATTCTTTCTTTCCTTCCACAAACTGTATTAATTGTTTAATATACTATAGGCATTCCTATGAGTTCTAAAATGATCAACTAAAGAAAGAGTTAACAGGAAAACAAAAGTAAAAAGCATGGTGATTTCAAGAATGTTAGTGCATGAAGGCATAAATAGAAGGCAGTGAGGGTGAATACCTGGGTTGTTGAGGGTAGTCTAATCCACATTGGCTTACCATCTGTAAGACGGGTCTATTTGTGCTTACTGTTGAAGACTGAGGAAAAAAACTGTCATGAAAAGATCTGGAGGCGTAACTTTCCACTCAGAATGAACTGCAATTATAAAGACTCTACGGCAGAAAAAAAGCATGCTATACCTAAGAAGGTAGTTAGAATGACAGAATGTTAGGTATTAGGAAATTATGGACTTGTAGACTAGTGTAAGATGTTTGGGTTTTATTTTTTCAATTTATTCAAAGTCAGTAATGGAGAAGGAAAATCTTACTTAAATTAAAAAAAAAAAAACACTGTTAATGGATAGTGTGGTGTGCCTGTGTGTGCACATTTGTGTATGTGCCTGTGTGTGTGTGTGTGTGCGTGGTGTGTATGTATAGGGAGTTGAGATGATGATGGTAGTTTGCTGCTATGAGTAGAAATGTGTGACACAGTGGCATGTGGAAAAAAATGAAGTAGATTTCCTGGCCCTTTTCCCCATGAGAGCATCCCAGAGATAAAAAAGTTCGAAAATCGCTATTACAGAGATTCTGCACCAGAATGCTCATTTGCAAAGGCTGAAAAAGTAAAAACATCAGACCAGAGATTCCATATTAAGAGCCAAGAGCAGGATCCATGCAGAATGAGGAACTGCCTGGGATGATACAGAAAGTATAATGAGTACTGAGATTTAAAAAATATCCAAATGGCTAATTGAAACCAATGTTCCAAAGAAATAACAGACCAAGTGATGGGAATGCTAAAAGCTGAGGAGCACAGTCCCTGAAAGAAACAGATGCTGCGAGCAGCAGGGAGATGCCAGAGTAACTGGTACAAATGTGACTGTGAATAATGCTCTTATATGACCCTTAAAGCAAATCATACGTGCTGGAAAAGTATATCCAAGATATTCAGAAAAAAAATTTACCTCTGAAATTTTAAGGAACAAGAAGGATGCCAAAGCTAAAATGGGGCATCAAAATAAAACGAGATGATGACATTCTACAGAATAAACGAGTTGTATTAATTCTTGAATGAAGAAAATGGGTTTGTATATCTAATGAAAGGCATGCATTTTTTGGTGATTCACTTAAGAAAAATTTATTGAGTGCCTATTTTGTGCTATGTTCTATTACACTGAAGAGATAAAGGGAAAAATCACATAATATCTTACCTTAAACGAGCTTACATTTTTGGAGGGGTGGAGAAGAAAAAAAAACAAAGAAAGAAAATATCTAATAATTACTTGAAGAAAAGTTTTAAAACTTGCAAAATAGAGAATGTCTGGTACCTGATCAATGAAGGTCTCTTTGAGAAGAGTACTTTTTGTTAGTGCCCAAAAGATAAAAAGGAGCCAATCATATGAAGGCTGAAGCCTGGGGCAAAAAATTCCAGAAAGCAGGTCAATGTTGCTGAGACATAGGTAGAGAGGGGAAAGGTAGGAATGAGTTTGATGATACATGTAGGAGTTTATCATGGACAAATACTCAGCTGTATCAATGAAGTTTTATTGTATTTTTTTTAATTTATTCTAAGTCAGCAGTGGAGAGGGAAGATCTGATTTAAATTTAAAACAAATCACTTCACTGTTAAGGGATAGTGTGGTTGTGTGCCTATGTGTACTGGGAATCTATGGTGATGTTTTGAGATTGACCTGGTTTGCTACTGTGCACAGGATGGATTACAGAGAGGCAACAGGGTCAGAGGACACAAAAAAGAGAAGGCTAGTGAAGTTATGAAGTATAGAGATAATATTTCTTGATGATTGGGGAAACTGGGTTGACTCAACAGGCAAATCAATGATCACAAGATGTTTAAAACTAACAAATTTTAAATTAGATCAAATTTTACTTGATTTCTTCCAAATATCAATTACAGATGTGTGATGATGCTGGTTATACTTACCAAGAAAATTTGAAAAGCAAGCAGCCTGAATATGTGAAGTAATGCTTTATGTTTTTCAGCAGATATGCCCAACTCAGTGAACATGTACATAGTTAACAGCAGAAACAGGACTGTTGTGAAGAATAACTAAATGCAAAAGGCAACTGAAAACTGGAAAAGACCCATTCACGTCATTATTATTCTTTTTCATGAAAAGAATAAACAACTGCAATAAAGAAAGAAGACATAGAATGCTATTTTGTTAAACATTTTTCACGAAAAATAAGCATATAGGAAATTGCTATGTAAGTTCCCAATATGTCTAAAATAGCAAGGTATTGTAATAGGTGTTTTAAAAAATATGATGGGATATAATTATCAATAATATACATGCTAGAAAAATTATTTCTATGTTACCACTGATAAACTGAGATTCCAAGGGCTTGGAATTTCATGGATTTGGCTCCAAGTCTAATAAATACTCTTTGTTCTATACTCCATTGACATCCTACATCTTCATAGTCAGCCCTTCTTCATATTGTAATGCAGATCAGTGTAGATCTGTGTGCATATGAGCCATATTTATTGAGAAAGTAGAATACACGTATAAGCTGCTCAGTTCATTTCCTCCCAAATGGAGAAGAATAGTGATTCAGCAAATTAAAAATAATAGAATTATGTACCACCAGTTGTATGAATGCCTTCTATTCTTAAATTTCAAAAGAGACAATTTCTGGAATTGCATAAACAAGTATGAAATATTTTATGAACAAAATTAATAAATGAAATTTTCTTCCATGCACACATTCTATAGAATGCACTCATTCTATATCATTCTATAAAAGACATCTTCTAGATTTACAATTTCCAAGGCACTATTGCCAGTCTGAAGAGAACTATAAAGATTAATAAGGCATAGATTTTACTTTAAAGGAGCTATGAGATGTATACAAAATAGCTACAATTAAGGGAAGAATGAGAGAGGGGAAAGATCATATCTAAATTTCTATGGAAAGAAAAATATGAAGACAACTGCATCTGAGTGACGTAGGCAACTGTGAGAGGGAGCAATTCAGATTGAAAAAGAAGCTTGTACAATGATGAAGAGATATGATAAAAATGTGGAAAATTACAAAGTTCAGTTTTGGTGTGATCATGTGAGAATTAGTAAAGGAGAATCTATAAAGTGTAGCTTCAAAGATATCAGACAGTTTGAAGCAGACACGTGTTGCCGTCTGGACACCCAGAAACCATAGTTCCAATATCAGAGATTTATTTGAAGGATTTTAACCTTTCACTTCTTTTAGCTTTTATCTCTGGTTTCTAATTCTAAGTCTTACTGGGAGGTGTGATGAATATTTAATTTAACATGTACGTTAGGAAATCTTAAGTAACTGAGGAGCTTAAGCATTTAAGTTTTAAATAATTAAGTTTCCTTAAATAAATAACTAAAGTATTCAGTATAATCATGTCTTAGAATTTTAATTTATAAAACATTTAATGAAATCATTCAGTTAGAAGAAGAAATAGTCAAATGCAAAAGGGAGTCCTTGTTTCTAATTTTCACATCCTTAACATTTCCAGGACTAGAATTCAATTAAGATAATTTGATTTGTAAAATGTAATTTAATTTTTCCCTGAATTTTGTCATATCTGACTAAATGGGTATATTTACAGTTGTCTTTACTACTCTTAGCCAAAATTAAATATTGAAAAATTATATTCTGTCTCTTTGAAGGATAGAACAATTTAAGTTATCCTTCTGTCTTATGGGATTCAGGATCTCATTTCATGAAGTCTATGATGAGAAAGGGGATTTTATGTGTTATTTTTTGTTTTTTAAATGTATTTATATTTATGTATTTATCATACATGACATGATGTTTTAAAATATGTATACACTGTGGAATGGCTAAATCAAGGTAATTAATATAATCATTCTTTCATATACTTATCATTTTCTGTGGTGAGAACACTTAAAATCTACTTTTTTAGTGATATTCAGGAATATAATACATAGATATTAACTATAGGCATTATTTTGTGCAATAGATCTCTTGAACTTATACCTACTAACTGACATTTTGTACCCTTTAACCAACATCTCCCAACCCTCAGCCTTAGCCCCTCGTAATCACTATTCTACTCTATGCTTCTACGAGTACAACTTTTTTAGATTCCACATGTGGGTGAAATCATGAGGTATTTGTCTTTCTGTATCTGACTTATTTCATTTAAGTAAACTCAGGATCTGATTTAATGAAATCTGTGATGAGAAAGGGGATTTTGAAAGTAACAATGCAGTGCTTTAGTAGTTCTGGGAGAGAAGCATGTAGGCACAGGCAGAGAAATGTCAAATATTACTTCAAATTTAGCGGGAAACATACATGAATAGGAGCAATTCAATTTATGGGGCACTCACTGAGAATAATTAATTAATTAACCAGTTTTTGTGGATATACCTGTCACTGATATTTTGAAGAGGGTTTTGAGAAAGAAAGCTATTTCAAGTAAATCTACGAAAAATGTCCAATAATTTTAGAGAGGAGACAACCATGAAGGGTGTGCATGTGTGTGTGTGTGTGTGTGTGTGCACATCAAATATCTTAGCAGTCTT
>NW_012150774.1:822106-824322 GCF_000956105.1 Propithecus coquereli
TTAAATGATTTTAATTTTTTATGATGGTGAAATATGTAACTCTTCCCTGATTGAAAAAATACCCTTGGAGTTAGCTATCATTCCTTGATAATAACTTAAATAAATAAGTATTGTCTTTGATGGACATTATTCAGTAAACATTCCGTTCCCTTTTCCTTCTCATTACCCTTAAGGAATTATCTTTCCTCTTATCAAAAATAAACAAATAAAGAAACAAAAATAATCTATCCACTTGTGCTCTAGATCACATACTATGACACCTCTCTCTGGGATTTTGGTCCTAAGTTATCTTCTTTGCTTTCCTCTATCATTAATTTGTCTTATTCTATATAGCCATTTATATAAGTGCAAAAATATGCTCTGAATCTCCAAGGTTAAAAAAGAAATAATAAAGTAAAATAATTTCCTGACTGTATGTTTCCCTTCTAACCATCTTGACATTTCTCTCTTCCCTGTTAGCTGACTTTCTTGAAAGCATTGTTTCCACAGTCTCCACAACTTATTTTTACTACCTCATTTCACCATCAAACCTCAAGCAAATTCATTTAGGGTTTTGCCCAAATTTTGTCACTGCAATAACCTTCATGTTACCAAATGCCATTCTATGTTCTCAACTTACTCATTTGACAAAATATTAGTTAAGCACAGACCATATGCCTGAACCCTCCTAGTCCACTCAGCATGCAACAGTGTAAAAAACAATCAAACATCCCTCTATTTATAAAGCTTATATTGAGAGGATGAATATCACTATAAGGAAAAGTAATGCAATGGGGAGGGGGGAGGCCGGGAGGGCTGAATATCAGGAAAGAGATGCAATTTTAAAGAGAGTAGTACAGAATACCTCACTAAACAATTCAGATTTAAGCAAAGATATGAAGTGTATCAGAGACTCAGCCCCATAAATATCTGAGGGAAGAATTTTCCAGACAGAAGGGATAGCAAATACAAGGGCCCTATCACAGGAACATGTGTGACGTTTTAGCTTCTGGTGTGAACAGCCAGGATGCTGTTGAGGCCAGAGAAAGAGTGGGGAGGGAAGGAACGAAGCCAGAGAGATAAATTGCCTAAATCATATAAATAAAAGTAAATTATATAAGCTTTTACTCTGAGTGACATGGGATCATTGGAGGGTTCCTAGCTGAGGAACGACACTGTATGACTTAGGTTTTAAAAACATTACTTTGGGTGTTTTATTGCTATTAGAATATGAAAGGCTAAAGATGGAAGCTGAGAGAACTTTTAGGAAGAAGTTGCAAAGACCAGGCAAGAGAAGATGGTGGCTGGAAGTTGAGTGGTTGCAATGGAGGTGGAAGGAAGTATTCTATAGTGGACATTTTGAAGGTAGAGCTGAGCAAAACTTGCTGATACGAGATGTGAGAAAAAGTGAGGAGTCAAGTTTGATTGTAAAAATTTATCCTCAATATCTGGGGAAAAAGAATCATCATTTGTTGATATGAGAAAGACTGGAAGGAGCAGACTTTGAGAAAATATCACGAGTTCAGTTATGGAGATGTTACATTTGAGATGCATATTAGAAATCCAAATGGAGGTGTTTTACAGGTACTTGCATATGTGAAACTGGAGTTCAGGTCAGAAGACATGAGCTGTAGATACAATGTTGGGAGTCATCAGCATAAAGCACTTAAAGCAACAGGACTGCATGAGATGACCGAGAATGTTGGGCAGAAGCCTAAATGAAGATCAGAAATCTGAGGAAAAAATGGCAAGGGAGACTGAAGGGGAATTATCAGGTAGGTAGGGAAAAGCAAGAGGGTACCATTCCAGAATTCAAATTCATAATGTGTTTCAAGAAAGAGGAGAAAATTAACTGTGTACAATTTTGTTAATGTTAAGTATTATAAGAACTTACAAATGTTGGTTTCCATTGATCATGATGGTGGAAGTGGTCCAGAACAGAGTGACAAGAGGAGTTAGAAATAATGATTATTAAAATAAAAGACATTCTTCTCAAAATTTAGTAAAAAAGAAAACAGAAAGCCTTTCGTGGCATGTAACATATTGATCATTCTCTTCCTCTTGAAACATTCTGTTTACTGGACTTCAACAAAATCACCAGAATAGTGATAACCATGTGACATAGTACATGTGTCAATAGGCCAGATTTAGTCATTCCACAATGTATATATACTTCAATAATTTATGTACACAGTAAATACACACAATTTTATTTGTCAAAGTAAAAAAATCTAATT
>NW_012150774.1:824839-825381 GCF_000956105.1 Propithecus coquereli
GTAGCTATATTTCTACCAGATAAAATAGATTTCAAAACAAAAACTGCAAAAAGAGACAAAGAAGGTCATTATATAATGATAAAAGGGTCAATTCAGCAAGATGATACGATTGTAAATATATATGCACCCAGAACTGCAGCACCCACATATAGCAAGCAAATATTATCAGAGCTAAAGAGAGAGATAGATTCCAATACAATAATCATTAGAGACTTCAATAATCCTCTTTCAGTATTGAACACATCATCCAGACAGAAAATCAACAATGAAACATTGAACTTAATCTGCACTATAGACCAAATGTACCTGTTAGATATTTACAGAATGTTTCATCAAACAGCCACAGAATTCACCTTCTTCTCAGCTCATAGATCATTCTCAAGGATAGACCATATGGTAGGCCACAAAGTAAGTCTCAAAAATTTTTAAAAATTGAAATCATACCAAGTATTTTTTCTGACCACAATGGAATAAAACTAGATATCAATAACAAGAGGAAGAATGGAAAATATACAAACACATGGAAATTAAACAATATGCTC
>NW_012150774.1:829423-830006 GCF_000956105.1 Propithecus coquereli
CAAAAATAGTAACAATATAACTTATTTAGAAAGAGATGCCACTTTTTTTATTTGACTGACATTTTCTTGATTAAAGAGGCCCTCATCTATAGACATTTTTGTAGCATTTTCTATTAAGTTAAAAAAGTGGAACCTTGACCACTTTTTAAATGTGTCATTCTCTACCCACAAAATACTAAGTAATAAAATCCTCTTATAGGATATGAAACAAGTTGCTCCCATTCAGATTCAGATTGATTTTGGCCTATAGCCCTACTTATCATTTAATTAAATGAGAATGCATTATGCAGAGCTCTTAAGTTTCATAGTAAAAAAAGCAAAAGTATGTAGCATGAGAATACATTATAAATTACATAAGAAGAATTCTCATGGGAAGATGAGAGTATTGCAAGGTCATCTTTATACAAAGGTATACTAAAATGCACTCAACATCCAAAGAAAACACATGAAAGAAAATAGAAGAGTTATTGAACAATGTAGAGCAAGTTTAAAATATTGTGTTTTTATTTGTAAAATAAGATTGTTATAACAAAGGACCTTGACTTCCTTTCCTTTTCCTCATCAGTCGTTGTGGGAAGATCAT
>NW_012150774.1:830056-831293 GCF_000956105.1 Propithecus coquereli
AAAAAGGACTAGTATCTGCTCCTGTCTGAGAAAAAATATTTCCTTTGTGAGATCCCTTATAGATTGGAGAAGACCCTTCTCACAGCCTTTCTAAAAGTGTAGTGGAAGAGTGTTGTCTTCTAGTTCTAGCCTAGCGAGTTGGGCTTAAATGGGATTGCCCAGCTATGAAATGTGTTGTTCGAAGTTGGCACACAAAAAGGACTAGTATCTGCTCCTGTCTGAGAAAACCTAAGTCAAACTCACAACAGGAACAAGCCTGCTGTTGAGGAAATCTAGAGGATGAGAAAGAAGAGAACTTCTATGGTGGAATAAGCCTGGTCTTTTTGTGTATCTCAGAGCACGAATGTGTTTTCTGTTCTATAAAAGATGGGTTACAGAGATGCAAAATGGGGTCATCTGGAGATATATCCATTCAGGACCTCTGAGAGGTAAAAAATGCCTCAGCAGAAAGAGGAGGCTGGGGGTATCGAGTGGCAGGGGATCAATTCAGGCAAGTGCCCATTTAGAATACACATTCATCCATCTGATATAAGGGATTTCAGAAGAGAGGAACAGCTTGGATCACTAAAATACCCTGCACTTCCCATGATAGGGTCAACTTAAATATAATGACCAGAGAACATGTAGCCAGCTTAGGACTTAGGTCCAGGGCAGTCCCTTTACATCTTCTCTGCCCTACCTCCCTTAGATATTAGAGAAACCTGAAACAGTAGCAATTAAGGAGTTTGAAAAAGGAGGATAATACAAAGTAGAGAGACCAGAACAGATGATCTTGTTCCTGTTCTTTCTTCATGCAGGCTCCTAGATGACAAGGCATGGAATGGGAAAGAGTCAAGAATTTGATATTCAATCACATTTAGTGTTTTGATTAATATCCAGGGCTTGGCATTCTAATTATAGAATTGAAACTGTGTTTCTAGCTGTTATGGGCTAAATTATGTCCACCCCGAAATTCATATGTTGAAATATTAACCTCCAGTTGCCTCAGAATGTGACCATATTTAGACATAAGTTCTTTAAAAAGATGATTAGGTTAAATGAGGTCTTTAGTTTGGGCCCTAATCCAATATGACTGGATTCTTACAGGAAGAGGAAATTTGGACACACAGAGAAAGACACTAGATAGGTGTGTGCACAGAAAAAAAAACATGTGAGGACAGCATCTGAAGGCAGCCATCTGCAAGCCAAAGAGTGAGGTCTCTAAAGTAACAAAACCTAGTGACACTTTGATCTCGGA
>NW_012150774.1:833003-833315 GCF_000956105.1 Propithecus coquereli
AAACATCTGAAAAAGAGTTTACTACCTTCTTGTTATACTGTAAAACTAGAAAAATGTGTCCACTTGGAAATCTGAGATGGTGCACAACCACAAAATCTGGAGTCTCATGTTAGTCATGGAAACTCTAAACAGTAATTGCTATATTTTCCATAGGAAGGGAGGATATAATCTAATGCAACAAGGTTATGTTCTTATTAAATCAATCATATAATGTTTCAATTTGGGCTTTTTTTGATAAAAGTACACTGGGTATTATGAAATCATTACCTTTCCCAGTAAGGGTCTTATACTTCTTTCACCTTAACCTATTTT
>NW_012150774.1:836545-837136 GCF_000956105.1 Propithecus coquereli
GTGGCTATTTCTTAAATGCATTCATTCTTTTCCTTCATACTTTCCTACTTTACTTTGTCCCCAAATCCTTTATTATCTGACTTTAAGTAATCCTTTTTATCAGAATATGAATTTTTCTGCAACTACCCCTTTCTCTTGATGTCCACTAATAGTTCTGCGTAGTCTCAATGTTAATACCTATTGTTAACTCATAAACAGAAAAAAAAGGACTATAAAATAGCAAGGCAAGATAAAAGAAATAATCAACATTATTCCTAATATTCTACCTTATTTCTAAAACCTCATTTTATCAATTAAATCTATATTCCAACTCTAAATAGTCACATGGACTAAACTTTAACTCATAAATGTTAAAATGTTTAGAAAAATACAATATTTTACTAGAAGTTTTTATAGTTGAGTAGAGTTAAACAAAAATGAATCACTAGCATCCTGTTTCTGATGTAGAATACTTTGCCCAGTTTGTTAGGGTATATTTCACAGTAGACTTTCTATTCCAGGGAAATTTGAAATGAAACACTAATTAGCCAGTTTACTGTCAAACACATCCACATGTATGAAAATAATTTTGGGGTGGAAGATATATAAGAA
>NW_012150774.1:839066-839335 GCF_000956105.1 Propithecus coquereli
TTCTATATGCAAGATTTTCTGCATTGAACAGTTGAGTGTCCTCTAAAAATCTCCTTCCAATTTAGAAAATAAGAAAACAAGATCATGTATTCATGGAAACGGAAAAGAAGTTGATTTCAGTTTTATAGTAATGATCAAGTGACAATAATATGGAGGTTTCAACATATAAGTAAGAGGACTTCAAAACACCACAGTTAAGAAAAAGTTTTACTATTTATGTGAGCAATAGCACAATTCAAGTTCTCATTAAAAAAGAGACTTAATGAAAT
>NW_012150775.1:0-372 GCF_000956105.1 Propithecus coquereli
TCTTCCAAGAAAAAGTTTAAGTGGCAATTTTTGATAACATCTCACAGTGTTATTAGTATATCTAGTTTCAGAATTTCTTTGAAGGCAGAAAAATACAGCTGGTGGTCAATTTATGAATAACAACACAGATGTTGAAGAAGTCTAAAATTGTATTTTGCTAAATTTGGCTTAATAGATAAATTTGGCTTAACACTTAGATCATAGGCTACAGCAGTGATTCATATGGTCTGCTATAACTCAGCCATTCCAAGCCCAGTGCCAAAAGAAGCTACTCATTGCAGAATTCCCAGGCAATCCTTATAAACTGGAGTTTAATGTAGAAGTGTTTGCCTTCTTCTTGCTATGTGAGTGTTAGAATAATTTAGAGTTTTT
>NW_012150775.1:11142-11643 GCF_000956105.1 Propithecus coquereli
AACCCGTAGGTGTTTGGCTCCTTTGTGGCGCATGACAAACTCGATCCAGAAGACTGCTCGATCCAGGGGCTTTGTTGGCTGATCATGTTGAATTCCTGATAATTTCATAGCATTCTCTTTATACCTGGAAAGAAAAACAACATAAAGATTCCAACACTGACAGTAAGTTTATTGGCTAAACATGTCAAATTCATGAAGATTTTTGAAAAGTGTCATACAAGTGATTGAAAGTAAATGCCATAAACTTGACAAAAATGTGAACATCTTAATATGTCCTATTTTTATATAAGTCATATGTTTGGCTTTTAATTGGAACTTTATCATTAAGAAATCTTTTTAACACTGAAAATGGAAGATCAGTTGCGAAAGTTATTATCTTTCAAGCACAGGAAATATTTGGAATCATTCTAATGCTATAAGTAAGGCATTGGAAATGCAATCTGAGAAACATTATCTTGATGTTTTGAAAAGGGAAATGTGTCTTGGTGGGTGACATGCCTC
>NW_012150775.1:14678-14987 GCF_000956105.1 Propithecus coquereli
ACTATAATACCCATGAAAATTCCCTGAAATTGCACTGAGATTTCAGAGGAAGAAGCATCTGCTTTTGTGCCATAGATAAGTGAAGACTGCATGCAAGAAATGTTGTGTGAGTTGAGAATCGACAAATGAATACAAAATGTCCAGGTGTACAAATGAAAAAGTACATTATGGATAAAGAAAATGTACAAATAATATCAAAAGGCAAAGAAACAGTAAAGAACTAGGTTAATCATGTAAGAACACGTTCTCTTAAAGAAATAGTGCAGTCACTGTGTCTGACACATAAGGTGCCCAGGGCAACAGGGAGTG
>NW_012150775.1:18257-18754 GCF_000956105.1 Propithecus coquereli
ACTATTCAGCTATAAGAAACAATGGTGATCTAGCACCTGTTGTATTTTCCTGGCTAGAGCTGGAACCCATTCTATTAAGTGAAGTATCCCAAGAATGTAAAAATAAGCATCACATGTACTCACCAGGAAATTGGTTTTACTGATCAACACCTAGTTGCACATATAAGAATAACATTTATCAGTAATCGGGCAGATGGGAGGGGGAAGGACGGGATGGGTATATACATACATAATGAGTGCGATGTGCACTATCTGGGGGATGGATATGCTTGGAGCTCTTACTGAAGGGGAGGGCAAGGACAATGTAACCTAAACAGTTGTACCTCCATAATGTGCATATATAAATAAAAAAAATTGGGGATTTATTCCAACAGAAAATCCAGAGTCACTGATAAGAGCGGAATACCTGTTATATTTCAGTGTGATGTGAATTAAACCTACCATAGGGAAAAGGGTGGGGTAACGTACTAGAAATAGGAGACAGAGGAACCAGGAAG
>NW_012150776.1:0-340 GCF_000956105.1 Propithecus coquereli
TTTTTTTTTTTTTTTGCTTTGAAGTAACATTGCACATATTAATGCAACCACACAACTATTTTTAAAAATCTAATATTTGCATGGTATTTTTTTCCATTCTTTTATTTTCCATTATTTTATTTGTAGTGGATGGCAATTTTGATTGATAATTTGAGAAAGTGAGTTTCTTGTTAAGTTTCTTACTAATAGCATATAATTTGCCCATGGTCTTTTTGTTTGTTTAGTTTGGTTTGTTTTATCCACCCTGCCAATCTCTGGCTTCTGACTGGTATATTTATGCCATTTATTATTGATGTGTTAGAACTTATGTGCCATTTTATGATTTGTTTTGTTTCCTCTG
>NW_012150776.1:2755-3359 GCF_000956105.1 Propithecus coquereli
CAGAGAGCTTCAACTTATTAATCGCTGCTGTAAAATTTTAATATTAGTCTGACAACACAGAAAATTTTGTTTACAGTTTACTTCAAAATAGTTTAAAGACTGCAGTCTCCACAAAGAATATGAATTATCAGAAAAATCCATTTTTATTCTCTATTGACATTTGGGAAATCAAAAACCAACAAGAGAGAAATGTTCTGGGTTTTCATTAATATATGTTGGCCCTCTGAAGAAGTGATAGTAACAGGAAATATAAATTGACACTCAACAATATCTTTAACAACTTAAAATTAGAAAATGAGAACAGTGTACATATTCATTTTTTTAAAATGTTTCTCGAAACTACATGACTATCTATAATTTGAAGCTGCTATACTCGATAGTGCATTTAATTCATTGCACATGATTTTCCTCTCTAGGGGTACGTAAAGAGGAACATGCTAATTTTTACATCTTGATATTTTATAGATTAATTTATGGAAAAGTATTTTATACTTAAAATGCAAAATATTGTTTTGTCTTTGGAAGAAGAAAAACTGACAAGAAATTATTTAGATGTTTCTTTCCCATTTTTGAATGCCAAGTACAATAGTGTGAGAAAAACTTT
>NW_012150776.1:5034-5539 GCF_000956105.1 Propithecus coquereli
TTTATAATTTTAAAAGGTACCCAACTAAAAATAGAAGGGAAGATAATTGATGTGATAACAATTTATTGTAGAAAACCTAAAGCAATAATCCTTAACAGTGAATTATTGATAACTTTCCCCCTGAAATTAGTAATGAGAAGGAAGTGACTGCTAATACTAGTACTGTTTAGTATTGTACAAGAGGAGAGGCCTAGCCACTAAAATATGACAAGAAAAGAAATAAAAATAGAGATAGAAAGAAAGAAAGAAAATTCTCATGTTATACAATATGATAGTGTAATTAGAAATTCAAATCAATTCACAAACTACTAGAACTAATAAGTGCTTTTTAGTAAAGTCACTAGATATGAAGTAAATATACACAAGTATGTGTATTTTCACATTTTAGAAACAAATATTTATACAACAAACATTGAATTTTAAAATCCAATACAATTTTATCATGGTATCATATGCATCAAAATAGCTAGAGCTATAACAGAAGATGGGTAAACTTATATTTTAT
>NW_012150776.1:5799-6920 GCF_000956105.1 Propithecus coquereli
TAATTAAAATTTTAGCTTTTTCCTCTAATCATTTTTCTCTAACACAAGGGAATTTACCATAAAATACTAGTTGATTCATGTTTTAATTATTCAACCACCCAAATTAAATTCTCTAGATATTTCCTTGTCTTAGAAACCAATACCCATTACAACAATTATGTTCAGATTATCAGAATGTCATTATCAAATATACCTCTTCTTAATGTAAACGAGGCATGAGTCTTAGCAAACAAATGATTTGTAAACCCTTTTAACAAGTTTCATGACAGAGTAACCAATTTACACGCATACACACACACACATACATACACCCCCTACCTATGATCATTTTCTTGATGAGATCTTCATTCAAAGTTACCTTTCTTGCATTTATAAAAATGTTTAATTTAAACACGTAACCAATAAGATTCTCTGGGCCTGCCTCAAAATAGTGAACAGTAACAACACAAAGATAATTGGACTTGAGGGAAAAGAAAAGAAAATCCAACCTCTTCCTCTATCCTCTTTGAACAATATTTCCATTTGCAAAAAGTTGGGACATATAAAAACAGAATCAAGATAATTATTTTTCTATTCATATGTCAAAATAGAAAATGCAAAAAAGTATAACATATTTTAGAAGAAGGCTAAATTCAAATGTTGAGTTCCTCTTGTTCATTTTGTTTGAGAAAGCCAAATCTACTTTAAAATTTCTAATAATATTTGGCAACATAAAAGATCTTACCTCAGAGGCCCAGGTGTCCCACCGAGTTCTGTTGTATAAAATTTAGAAAACAAACTCATACTCAAATGCATTTTATGCTTTAAGATAAATTGTACTATTACAAGTCAAAAGAATTCTCAGACAAATATAAACATGTGATAGAAGAAGGCTAAATTCAAATGTTGAGTTCCTCTTGTTCATTTTGTTTGTGAAAGCCAAATCTACTTTAAAATTTCTAATAATATTTGGCAATATAAAAGATCTTACCTCAGAGGCCCAGGTGTCCCACCGAGTTCTGTTGTATAAAATCTAGAAAACAAACCCATACTCAAATGCATTTTATGCTTTAAGATAAATTGTACTATTACAAGTCAAAAGAATTCTCAGACAAATATAAACATGTGAATCAACTATGTTA
>NW_012150777.1:0-213 GCF_000956105.1 Propithecus coquereli
TTAATAAAATGTGGTATATATATATATACCATGGAGTACTATTCAGCTATAAGAAACAATGGTGATCTAGTACCTCCTGTATTCTCCTGTATAGAGCTGGAACCTATTCTACTAAGTGAAGTATCCCAAGAATGGAAAAATAAGCACCACATGTACTCACTAGCAAATTGGATTCACTGATAAACACCTAAGTGCACATATAGGAATAACATT
>NW_012150777.1:5527-6903 GCF_000956105.1 Propithecus coquereli
GACTTGGACATCAGTGGCCTTGGACCCCACACCGCAGAGTCTGGGCTGAGGGCATCAGTTTAACAATGTGAATATATGAATAATAAGGTATTCCTCAAATTTTACAAATGTGAGGGGCTAATGTCTTTTAAAAGAATTGTAAAATACTTGGTTTCATATGTTATGATTCTTAATGTATACACTCATTATTCCAAACAGGAGATTATACACTGAGATCTGGAGAGGTAATTCTAGCCTGGCTTCCCCAAACCTATTACTTTTATGAGAGGAGAAAATAGGAGCCTATCTTATCTATTAATATGGTAAATTGAATCAGTAATTGATGCCCTCATTAGTGGGTTTAATTGTGTATATAAAAATGGATGCAAGCTTTGGCAATAAATGTAAATGCAAACAAGATCATCCTGAAACATCCCAACATCCTAGCACATTTATTGTCTATATTGATCATGTTGCTGTGATAGTTACTTTTATATGTCAAATTGGCTAAGCGAAGCTATCCTGCCTGTTCTTTGGTGAAACACCAGCTTGGATGTTGCTGTGAAGGTATTTTTAGATGAGATTAACATCTAAGTCTATAGACTTCGAATAAGGCAGATTTCTTTCTGTGATGTGGGTGGGCCTCATCTAATAAGTAAACACCTTAAAAGAAAATAGACTGGGATTCCCTGGGAAAGAGGGAATTCTGCCTGCAGACTGTCTTCAGACTCAAGCAGCAACTCTTCTCTGGGTCTCCAGGCTGTTGGTTTGTCGTGCAGATTTTGGACTTGACAGCCTCTACAATCACATGAATCAATTATTTATATAAATATCTCTCTCTCTCTGTCTCTCTCTCTTTCTCTCTCTCTCTCTCTCTCTCTCTCTCTCTCTGTGTGTGTGTGTGTATAACCATATCTGCATCCTGTTCCAAACAAACTTTGTAAAAATGATATCATATAAGACTCATGGGAATATAAATACAGGCTTGATGTTTGATGACATTCAGATGCTATCAACTATTTTAGTGATACACTTATGTTCTTTAAAAAGAGAATTCCTATCATTTAGAGACTCATAATGAAGTATATACAAGTGAAATTATACGGGGGGCAGGGCGGGGAACAGGCCAGGCATGAAGGCTCATGTCTGTAATCCCAGCACTTTGTGAGGATGAGACAGGAGGATGGTTTGAAGCCAGGACTTCAAAACCATCTGGGAAACATAGCAAGACTCTGTCTCTTATTAAAAAACAAAACAATAAAAAAAAAACAACAAAGCATAAGAAAATGAAATACAAAACAAAACAAAACAAAACCCAGAAATAAACCATTAAAATTGGGAGGAAGAGAAAAGAGATGCAGGTGAAATCCAGCTGTCCCTGAATTGATAATTGTTGA
>NW_012150777.1:7426-7803 GCF_000956105.1 Propithecus coquereli
ATTTTATTCCTGAATACTTGATATTGATTCGAAATGGAAAAATACACAATCTCACTATTATTTACTGAATTACATAGATTTTTCTATTTCTTATTGTGTTAATTTTATTGGCTTCATTTTTCTAGGAATTTGTCTTTTTCATCTGCATTTTCAAATGTAAGGTACAATGTTATATATAATATCATCTTACCATTTTAAATAGGTTTAAAAACTGTACTAATTCCCATATTTTTATTTATGTCATTGGTTATTTGTATCCTTTCCCCTTTTATTCTCAATCATGCTCACTAGGATTTATCAATTTCATTAGTAATAAGATTTATTTTATTCTTCCTTATATTAATATATTTGGTAGAATTTACTGGTAGAGCCCTATA
>NW_012150777.1:10548-10837 GCF_000956105.1 Propithecus coquereli
TGGTACTGAAAGTCCTAGCCAGAGCAAACAGGCAAGAAAACGAAATAAAGGGAATCTAATTGGAAAGAAAGAAATACAATTGTTTCTGTTTGCAGGTGATATAATCTTACATATAGGCATGTATTGTTTCATTGTGACTCCCTTTATTGAGCTTCATAGATATCTGCATTTTTTTTCTTTTATTTCAACATATTATGGGGGTACATATGTTTAGGTTACATATGTTGCCCTTGGTACCCCCACCCCCACCAAGTCCGAGTTTCAAATATGTCCATCCTTCGGGTGGTGC
>NW_012150778.1:0-310 GCF_000956105.1 Propithecus coquereli
GGGCGGGGGGGAGGAGGGAGGAGGGGACGGGTATATGTATACACAAAGAGTGCAATGCGCACCACCCGAAGGATGGACATATTTGAAACTCGGACTTTGAGGGGAGGGAGGGCAACATACGTAACCTAAATATCTGTACCCCCATAATATGCTGAAATAAAAAAAAAAAGAACCCTGGCACCCAATAACACCTCTCTCTCTCTTCCCTCTCTCTTGTTTATTCATTTGTTCAATCCTGTAATACATGTAAAATGTTTCAAAATTGCTTTACCCATACCCATAAAATAAACAAGCCTGCTTACAAATTTTT
>NW_012150778.1:4017-4366 GCF_000956105.1 Propithecus coquereli
CCTGTAGTCCCAGCTACTCGGGAGGCTGAGGTAGGAGGATCACTTGAGCCCGGGAGTTTGAGGTTGCTGTGAGCTAGGCTGATGCCATGGGACTCTAGCCTGGGCGACAGACAGAGACTCTGTCTCAAAAAAAAAAAAAAGATGTCCAGGTGATTTAAATTTGAGAAGCACTGATGTAGACTAAGGGTTCTTAGCCTTAGGTATGTATTAGCATCACCTGGGGAGCTTTCAAAAATCCCAGGCTCAGGCTTCTGCCAGACTGAATAAATCAGTATCTCTGGAGATGGGTCCCAGGTACCAATGCTTTTAAAGTTTCTCAATGGTTCCTATTTATAGTCAAGACTAAGAA
>NW_012150778.1:4581-7097 GCF_000956105.1 Propithecus coquereli
CCAGCTGCACCATTTACCGTCGGGGTGGCTTGGGCCAGTCCCTTAGCCTCGCTGAACCTCACGCTGCTCATTTGTCAGCTAAAGATGATGGTAGAACCTGCGCGAGGCCCTGTAAGGGAGTTCGCCAACGGGACTTAGCACGCAGGACCCTATTCCACCCCCAGCCCCAGGCCCAGGCCACCTCTGCCCTGCTTTTATCACAAAGCCCAGAGATCCCACCTGTCCTGGGCTAGAGCTGAGGGACTGTCCTTGGAGAAGAGAGGTCCACCGCACTGTTTTCCCCGCTGTCTCGGGAAGGACTGAAAAGCAGCGGGGGCGGGGAGAGGAGGGGCAGCAGTGAGAGGCCTGGGGAGTGCCAGGGAGCAGACCTCTCCTGCATTAGCCATAGCGCCCTGCTCCCCATCTTTCCTCCTCCACTTGGTCGGCTGTTTCCTTCAGCCTCCTCTCAAGGCTAGTTTCCGCATGGAGACAGATGCCCCGTGCTCCCCACACCCCTCCTGACCCTCTCCGTCCCCCAGGCCAGATAGGCATGCTGTCCCCTGCGCTGCCCAAACAACCTTCGTCTCCACTCCCTTGCAGCCCACTCTCCCGGAAGGACAAACTGCAGGCCTTTCCTCCAGCAGACAGGCCTGTCTGACAACCGGCCTGCTGCCCAGCTGACCAGGGCTCCTTCCCACCCGCTGCTCCAGCTCCTGCCCCTGCCTGACCCCCACAGGGGAGGGTTTTCACGACGTGTCCAACATTGCTCCCTCTGGTTCCAGGGCCCAGTAGAGTTGGAGGGCCCAGTGCCCGATTAGCCAGCTGTGTGCCCACAGGCAAGTCACCTACCCTCCCTGAGAGTGTTTCATCTAAGGGAAAGGAAGAAGACCCGTTTCTGCCTCACCTGGATTTTGTGGGGATCACAGGGAAGATTTTTATTGCTCTTTAATCTCCATAGCAGGGGTGCTGGACTGAAAAACGGGCTCGGGAACAGACCTGCACGTTTACTCCCATAGTTCCCCCTGTATGTGTCTCTCTCTCCCCCTGCCTTGTTTCCCTGAACGCTGTTTATTTGGATGCTCTCACAGAGTTTACTTTGAAAAGCAGCTTCTGCTGACAAGAGAGGGTCTTTGGAGGCTCAATGCACATGAACAGTCAACCACCTCTCGTCCTTGCCACAGCCCAGCAGAGGCAGGTGGGGGTGAGAGCGGAGGCCTCACCCCATGTGTGGGCCCAGCTGCTGCTGCATTAACACCTTGGTGGAGACGTAATTTACGTACCATACAATTCACCTATTTAAAGTGTATAATTCAGTGGTTTTTAGTGTAGTCACAGAGCCGTGCTACCATCAGCACGGTCAATTTTAGAACATTTTTATCACCCCCCCCAAAAGAAAGCCAGTACCCATTAGCAGTCACTCTCAGTTCCCACCAACACCCCCCAGCCATAGGCAACCACCAACCCACGGATTTGCCTATCCTGGCACAGGTGCCTGCCCCAAGCTCTCCTGAGCAGGGTAGGCAGGAATGTTGCTGCCAGGCTGTCAGAATCTGGGTAGCAGCCTTGGGCTGGCTCTTGAGAGTTTCAGGGTGTGTTTTGCCCTGTCAGTGCACCCCCACCTGTCCCCGGAGGTGCTGGAGCAGCAATGGAGCTGAGGGCCTTAACGGCTGCCTGGACGTTCCGCCTCCACATCCAGCCAGACCTGAGCGACTCGGGCATCACAGGCTTACCTGCTCAAGAACACTTGGCCCTGCGGGGGCTGTAGTTTTCAGCATCGGCATTGGCTTCAAGGGTGAAGAGATTGGGCCTCCAGCAGGCCCTTATGAAAATGCCAAGCTGTCTTTAGATGGCAAGGCAGTGTCACGGTACGCTGGACATCTCAGCCTTTGCCCTTTACTTCTCTGGCCTACCGCCCCTGAGATGATGTTAGGACGACATACACTGGGCAGTTGTTTGGAGGGAGAAGACACTTGGCCGGAGTGTAAGGACTCATGGAATACAAGGCACACACGAGTGGGCAAGCAGTCGGCATACAGCTCTAGCCAGCTCGTGGCCACTGAGAGCTGTGTGATCGTGGGCAAGTCCCTCGCCTTTGTGCTTAGAGAACCCAGCTGCAAAATGAAGGATAATGGCGTCTTACCTCACACGATGGTAAGAAGCATTAAATAAGGTAATATATGTGCTATGGTTTGAAAGTGTCAAATTTTACGTGTTAGAAAGTTAATCCCCCAATCCATATGTTGATAATATTTGGACGGATAGACCCACAGAGCTGGGCTTGAGTTTGTGTCTTCGGAGTCCAGATTCATCTAAGAAGTTGTATTATACACTCATCTGGCTTTATAAATGTCTCCCAGGCCAATATGTGTGTGCCTGCATATTCCCAGACAAATTCTTAGCAGATTCTTGCATAATTCAGTTAGCACGTTAGATGCTGTGAAGTCCTTTGTGTCATTAAGTCAGGAAAATGGATATAAGTTGATATACACATGCTTGACTGACAGCTGATTCTAGGATGTTACTATATTCTGTGTTTT
>NW_012150778.1:7147-9491 GCF_000956105.1 Propithecus coquereli
AAGACTTACAATTCACAACGGGCCTATATGAGATAAAAATGCATAATAAGCATGTAATTCATCAAGTGTGCCATACCTTGGACCATTCTATATAGTAATTATCATAACTAGGGCACTCATATCACGTATTTCCAATTATGGGGGTCCAGACTGTAGAGGATCTTTTTAAAGTGAGAGATACTGATGTAATAAAACTCCAGCAGATCAGGCTTTAACAGAGGTTTAGGAAATTAGAAATCAAAATCCTTGAGCCAAGCTTTCAGAAAGAGCCATATGACCCCCTTCGCCAAAAACCAAATGAGCAGGTGCAGGGCAGTTGCTTCTCTGCCCACTGGCTCCTTTGGGGCTGCGACACAGGGAGAGCACTTTGTGGGGCAGGGCTCAGGTTGGTGGATGTCTCTCCCCGTGAGTGTAATAAAGCCCGCGCCTGCGCTCAGGAGAGTGTGCGCATGTGCGTGTGAACAGCAAGCGAGAGGACGATGCCAGTGTCATTGTCATTGGGTGTGACATACATCCCTTCAGTGGGGATTCCCAGCTCCCTCTCCAGCTCAGCTTCAGCCTGTGCCACGGGGAAAACGGAATAAAGAAGGGAAGACAAAGTTTGTGGGGAAAAGAACTAAGGTATTCTAGAATCACACAAAAAGGGCTGTTTGAAGGCTCGAGGAAAGCCAAAGCTGGCATGGTTCTCTGCTTTCCCCTGTCTGAGCCTGAGGAAGAGCTGGGGCCACCCCTCCTGGTGCCCTTCTGTGCTGTCACTGGGCCCTGCACCTGCTCAAGTCCCAGCTGCACCATTTACCGTCGGGGTGGCTTGGGCCAGTCCCTTAGCCTCGCTGAACCTCACGCTGCTCATTTGTCAGCTAAAGATGATGGTAGAACCTGCGCGAGGCCCTGTAAGGGAGTTCGCCAACGGGACTTAGCACGCAGGACCCTATTCCACCCTCAGCCCCAGGCCCAGGCCACCTCTGCCCTGCTTTTATCACAAAGCCCAGAGATCCCACCTGTCCTGGGCTAGAGCTGAGGGACTGTCCTTGGAGAAGAGAGGTCCACCGCACTGTTTTCCCCGCTGTCTCGGGAAGGACTGAAAAGCAGCGGGGGCGGGGAGAGGAGGGGCAGCAGTGAGAGGCCTGGGGAGTGCCAGGGAGCAGACCTCTCCTGCATTAGCCATAGCGCCCTGCTCCCCATCTTTCCTCCTCCACTTGGTCGGCTGTTTCCTTCAGCCTCCTCTCAAGGCTAGTTTCCGCATGGAGACAGATGCCCCGTGCTCCCCACACCCCTCCTGACCCTCTCCGTCCCCCAGGCCAGATAGGCATGCTGTCCCCTGCGCTGCCCAAACAACCTTCGTCTCCACTCCCTTGCAGCCCACTCTCCCGGAAGGACAAACTGCAGGCCTTTCCTCCAGCAGACAGGCCTGTCTGACAACCGGCCTGCTGCCCAGCTGACCAGGGCTCCTTCCCACCCGCTGCTCCAGCTCCTGCCCCTGCCTGACCCCCACAGGGGAGGGTTTTCACGACGTGTCCAACATTGCTCCCTCTGGTTCCAGGGCCCAGTAGAGTTGGAGGGCCCAGTGCCCGATTAGCCAGCTGTGTGCCCACAGGCAAGTCACCTACCCTCCCTGAGAGTGTTTCATCTAAGGGAAAGGAAGAAGACCCGTTTCTGCCTCACCTGGATTTTGTGGGGATCACAGGGAAGATTTTTATTGCTCTTTAATCTCCATAGCAGGGGTGCTGGACTGAAAAACGGGCTCGGGAACAGACCTGCACGTTTACTCCCATAGTTCCCCCTGTATGTGTCTCTCTCTCCCCCTGCCTTGTTTCCCTGAACGCTGTTTATTTGGATGCTCTCACAGAGTTTACTTTGAAAAGCAGCTTCTGCTGACAAGAGAGGGTCTTTGGAGGCTCAATGCACATGAACAGTCAACCACCTCTCGTCCTTGCCACAGCCCAGCAGAGGCAGGTGGGGGTGAGAGCGGAGGCCTCACCCCATGTGTGGGCCCAGCTGCTGCTGCATTAACACCTTGGTGGAGACGTAATTTACGTACCATACAATTCACCTATTTAAAGTGTATAATTCAGTGGTTTTTAGTGTAGTCACAGAGCCGTGCTACCATCAGCACGGTCAATTTTAGAACATTTTTATCACCCCCCCCAAAAGAAAGCCAGTACCCATTAGCAGTCACTCTCAGTTCCCACCAACACCCCCCAGCCATAGGCAACCACCAACCCACGGATTTGCCTATCCTGGCACAGGTGCCTGCCCCAAGCTCTCCTGAGCAGGGTAGGCAGGAATGTTGCTGCCAGGCTGTCAGAATCTGGGTAGCAGCCTTGGGCTGGCTCTTGAGAGTTTC
>NW_012150779.1:0-593 GCF_000956105.1 Propithecus coquereli
TCTTTCACTCAGGACTAGATAAATACACAGAAAGGTAGATCGATTTGAACATCTTTGTTTTTTTTTTTAAAGAGCATGGCTGGGGCGGTGGCTCATGCCTGTAATCCTAGCACTCTGGGAAGCTGAGGCAGGAGGATCGCTTGAGGTTAGGAATTCAAGACCAGCCTGAGCAAGAGCCAGACCCGTCTTTACAAAAAATAGAAAAATTAGCTGGACATGGTGGCACCACACCTGTAGTCCCAGCTACTAGGGAGGCTGAGGGAGGAAGATCACTTGAGCCTGGAAATTTGAGGTTGCAGTGTCTTTAAAAAAAAAATGCCCCCAGAAAACATCCCAGTTTCGTTCTCCACAGCTTGCAGTACTATGAGAAATAAATGTTTATTTTAAAAGCCCAGCTTTATTGAGATATAATTTATGTACCATATAATTCACCCATTTAAAATGTACAATTCAATGGCTTTTAGTACGTTCGCAAATGTGCGTCCATCACTATAATCAATTTTAGAACGTTTTCATTACCCCAAAAAATAACCGTGTTCTCCTTAGCTGTCACTCCCCAATCTCTCCATCCACCCCAACCGTTGGCAGCCACT
>NW_012150779.1:4635-5765 GCF_000956105.1 Propithecus coquereli
CAGGAGGATCGCTTGAGCCCAGGAGTTTGAGGTTGCTGTGAGCTAGGCTGACGCCGCGGCACTCTAGCCAGGGCAACAGAGTGAGACTCCGTCTCAAAAAAAAAAAAGACCCTGTCTCAAAGAAAAAAAAAAAAGAAAAGAAATTGAAGAAATTTCAAATTAAAATGACAAACACGAATTCTAACTTGAGCATTAAAGAACAGAGTGATTAGCATACTGAATGTCATAAAATCCATTCCCTGTCTGTAAAAGTTCCATTTAAAGTCAATCCTTGAGGGAGAAAAGGGGCCATAGGGAAAGGGTTACGGGCTCAGGTTATGATAGGTTTATGTTTTTTTATTTTTTTGGACATTATTTGAAATTTATAAAACTATTGCAAAAATAGCACAAAAATGTCTCTTACACACTTTACTCAACATCCCCAAATGTTAACATCTTTCGTAACCTTAGTACCATGATCAAAACCAGATGTTAACATTAACACAGTACTATTAACTATTCTAAAGACCTAATTCAAATTTGGCCAGTTCCTGCTAATGTTCTCTTCTGGGTGCAGGATTCAATGTAGGATCTCTCATTGCATTTAGTTGTCATTACTCTTGAATCTCCAGACTGTAACAGTTCCTCAGTGTTTCTTCTGTCTTTTTATGACGGGGTCCTGACTCTGGGCCGAGGACCAGTGCCTTGTTAGGACCTGGGCCGCACCGAAGGAGGTGAGGCGCGTGCGAGGGAAAGTGGGAACCTTAATGTAAAGTGAACCCTAATGTAAACTGCACATACGAGGGATCTAGGTTGCATGCTCCTTATGACAAGGCTGATGATCTGAAGTGGAGCTCAGGCTGATGAGCTGAGCCGTGATGCTAGTGTAGGGAGTGGTGGCAAATACAGAGTATCATTAGCAGAAAGGCTTAACTGCACAATAAATGTAATGAATGCACTTGAATTATCCCAAAACCACCCCCCCCATCAATCCGTGGAAACATTGTCTTCCATGAAACTGGTTCCTGGTGCCAAAAAGGTTGGGGACTGCTGTTTTATGACATTGGTACTTTTGAAGAATCTTGGTCAATTATTATGTAGAATGTCCCTCAACTTAAGTTTGCTTGATACTTCCTTTTTTTTTTTTTTTT
>NW_012150779.1:17309-18109 GCF_000956105.1 Propithecus coquereli
AAAAAAAAAAAAAAAAAATGCCTGTTTCTACCTTCACCTTTTGTCCAGTAGTTGATAGATGAATAGGTGATTTTGGGGCTAATTGGACAGGCTGGGGGAGGTGTTGAATGACAAAAGGGCATTCTAGGTTGAGGTTGCTGTGACTTCAAGCAAGGCTGCTTAAAATAGCATTTGGCAAGGCTGGGGGTGGGGACAGAATGGTGGCAAGAGACATTGTGTAAAAATTGGTCAGAGTCAGGGAACTAGAGGGCTTGCTTGCTAGATTGAAAAATGTGGATTTTTCTCTGGGATTAGGGGTTCCCAAATGCTCTTACCAAGGTTGTCTATGAACCTTTATGGGGTTTTTATCTCCAGACCTATCCTGAATCATGCTAATTTAGAATCTGTAGTGTTCTAAAATCCCCTTAGGTGATGTAGTTGTTCAGCCAGGTGCGGAATGCAGCCTGAAGGAATGAGATTTACATTTTAAAATGAACCCCTTACAACTGCATTGTCTAATACTTGAAATTTGGGTAGCACAACTAAGAAACTGACTTTGTGATTTCAATTAATTTAATTTTAAAACTGAAGCAATATAAATTATTTTTCCATGACATACAAATTCACTGTTTTGGTACCACTTCATTTTACTTTAATCATTTAAAATTTAGCATCCAAATTGAGATGTGAGGTTAAGTGAAAATTATACTCTGAATTTCATAGACTTCATATTTTAAAAATACGGTATCTGATTTTTACATATTGATTACATGTTGAAATAATATTTTTGATATATTGCCTTAAATAAAAACATATTATTA
>NW_012150779.1:28999-29325 GCF_000956105.1 Propithecus coquereli
TGAACATAATTTGAATGCATTATTTTTCTATGTGATTTGAGTAGCTGTGTCTTGATACACGAAATGCTGCATGTGTGGAGTGGGGGGCAGGGGGTATAGTCAGATTCTGTTCAAATGACACTGGCATTTCAGAAAGAAATACCACACTGCTCAATGCCACTGAGCTCCTTCCAGAGTGGGTATGAGATTATCAAGACAATGGGAATCTGGAAAAATGAGAAAATGGAGGGGGCTTGGGAAGTATTGGACCCAGACTTGATCTAAGAAGTTCAACATTCTTGTTGGTTCAGAGTGGTTAGGAGAAGCCCAGAGCAATCTACAGTCTT
>NW_012150780.1:0-341 GCF_000956105.1 Propithecus coquereli
TTATTACTACACCTCTTAAAAAACAATGTGCTATGATTGTCACCATCCCTTTCTTCCCCTTCACCTCTACACTTTCATTTGCTTTTTTATTATCTTGTTTTCTTTGATGTTGAATTTTTAAATGGATGCACATATGGGGACAGAGCAAAGTAACTGTTTTTTTCAAAACAATACATTTACAGTAAAGAAATCACTGCTCAGTTTTCTAGTTGATACCGACTCAAGGTAGATACTACACATCACTCCCTTCTTATGTGTGAAATTGTGTCCTTTCCAACAAGTTTCAAGGTCTTCTCTATTTCATGTGGTAAAACATGAAGAGTTTATCAATATTGTTGTTG
>NW_012150780.1:1976-2481 GCF_000956105.1 Propithecus coquereli
AAAATATTTTACCCATTTGTAAGTGGTGAAATTATTTTGCAGCTTCTTTTCTTTTATGTTCCTTTTTTACACATAAAGGACACATATATCAACATCTCTCAAGCCTTATTTGTGTAATGTCTGATTAGTTGACTGCCTGTGATTGACTGAAGCTTGGCTGCTTGTGATTGCTGAGACACAGGTATAGGTTACAAAACTTAGACTCTTAAGTTATTTTTCTATTGGCTTACATGCTAAGTTAGGTTGCAGTTTGTTACATAAAAATTCAAAGCGCAAGTACAGCCTTGGTCCAATGGCCTCCTGCTTATATAATTTAACACACGTAAAGCAGAAGTAGCAATAACAACAAACAAATTGAGCATAATCAAAATGTTTAAAACAATTTTTCTCTAGTGGACACCATCAAGGAAATGAAAAGGCAACCCACAGAATAGAAAAGATATTTTCAAATCATATTATCTGAAAAAGGCCTATCATTCAAAATATATAAAGAATTCTGCAAATC
>NW_012150780.1:4267-4528 GCF_000956105.1 Propithecus coquereli
CATGTACCAAATCACTATTATCATGCCCATTTCACAGATGAGAAAATGTCAGTTCAGAGAGGTTAATTGTCCTGATTGAGTTCATAGGTCGATTCAAAGTGGGGCTTGGAATGAGATGTTTTTATTTAAATCTTAGCAAGTAATTCAACCCTGTCAGGTATGCCCACTTATACAGAGGCTGTGTCAGTCCTTGGTTCAAGGAGATTTGAAAAACAAAAGTCAGAGAGGTTTTAGTATTTGTGTAGTGGGAAGGTTCTGGGT
>NW_012150780.1:7656-8119 GCF_000956105.1 Propithecus coquereli
TCTCATAGAGTTTTAATGAGGATTAAATTAGTCAACATATGTGAAGTACTTCTAACAGCGCCTGGCATGAAAAAAGCTTTGGATAATTATAAGTTGTCAGTACTAGTATGATGGCATTACCATGTTATGATTTTATGCTGTAACATATTATTTTCAAAGCTGTATAATGCTCATGTGAGTATAACCTACTGTATCTAATCTATCCCTTATTATTGGGCATTTCTGTCAATTTTAATTTTTCACTACTGTATTACTATGATGAGCATCCTTGCACCTAAATATTATCTCATATACCATATGTCAGGCACTAATATCTATGGATCTCACAAAAAATGGCTGGATACCTACTTGATTATTCTATACCAAGTCCTACCAGTCCCAAATATCACCTACAAAAAAGAGATTCCTGTCATATTTTTAATGTTTTACTTGTAAATATGGACAACCTAACAGGCTAGGTAGA
>NW_012150781.1:0-857 GCF_000956105.1 Propithecus coquereli
ATATGTGACTAACAGTCTGCTGTTCATCTCATCGGTCCAGTGTTGGGTGTGTTTAACCATCCCCAAAACTCTAGGGCAGGAATTCCTCCCACATCAACAGGGTGAATGATGATTAAAATAGTGGAGGTTCTGATTCCTCCACACCCTTGCCAACACTTGCCATTGTCTACCTTTTTTTTGTGTGTGTATGTTATAGAAACCCTAGTGGGCATGAATCGGCATCTTGTTGTGGTTTTGATTTGCATTCCCCTGATGTCTAATGATGTTAAATATTTTTTGCTGTGCTTGTTTTGGCCATTTGTATATCTTCTTTGGAGAAATGGCTATTCAGATCCTTTGCCCACTTTCTAATTGGGTTACTTGTATTACCTGTATTTTTATTGTTGTATTATAACAGTTCTTTTTTTTTCTTCTTCTTTTTTTTTTTTTTGAGACAGAGTCTTGCTGTTGCCTTGGGTAGAGTGCGGTGCATAACTCGCTGCAACCTGAAACTCCTGGGCTCAAGAGATCCTCTTGCTTCAGCCTCCTGAGTAGCTGGGACTACAGGCATGCCATGATGCCTGGCTAATTTTTCTGTTTTTAGTAGAGATGAGGTCTCACTCTTGCTCAGGCTGGTCTTGAACTCCTGAGCTCAAGAAATACTCCTGCCTTGGCCTCCCAGAGTGCTAGAATTATAGGCATGAGCCACAGTGCCCAGCCAACAGTTCTTTATATATTCCAAATATTTGCTCCCATTTTGTGGATTGTTTTTTCATTTTCTTGATTATGTCCTTTGAAACACTTTAATTTTGATAAAGTCCAGTTTATTTTTTCTATTGTTGCTTGTACTTTTGGTGTTATATCTAAGGAACTATTTC
>NW_012150781.1:3096-3512 GCF_000956105.1 Propithecus coquereli
TGACATTAGTATTCCTTTATTTTGATTTCCTCTTCCAATATCATTTGTCATTTGACTATTTTGTTTATTTTTAACTTTTCTCTGTTTTCAGCATGATGACAGGTTAATTTTAAGATGCTATCTAGTAAATGCCAAAACAAACCAATAAACACAGATACTGGGCTTCTAACTAATGTAGGATACTCAAGGAATTTTAAAGTTTTAAAGTTTCAGAAATAGGCTGGGCGTGGAGGCCCATGCTTACAATCCCAGCATTTGGGGAAGCCAAGGCAGAAGGATCACCTGAGACCAGGAGTTTGAGACTAGCCTGGGAAACATAGCGAGACCCTTGCCTCTACAAAGAAATTTTTTTAAATTAGCTGGGCATGGTGACACTTGCCTGTAGTCCCAGCTACTCAGGAGGCTGAGGCAGGAGG
>NW_012150781.1:4612-5430 GCF_000956105.1 Propithecus coquereli
ATTTATTGAGTGTTTAAAATGTACCTGGTGCTACACCAAGCACTTTTAAGCTAATCTTCGTGGCCTTTAATTTTTTTATTGTATTAAAATATATATAACGTAGACTTTACCATTTGAACTATCTGTAAGTGTACAGTTTGGTTGTGTTAAGCACATTCACACTGTTTCGCCACCATCACCGCCGTCCATCTCCAGTTTTTCATCTTGCAAAACTGAAGCTCTGTGCCCACTGAGCAATAGCTCCCGATTCCCTCCTCCTCCAGCCCCTGGCAACCACCGCTCTGCTTTCTGTGTCTATGAATGTGACTACTCTAGGTCCCGCGTGTAAGTGGAATCATATATTGTGGTCCTTCTGTGGCTGGCTACTTTACTTAGCGTAATGTGTGACCCTTAATTTTAACTATAGTCCTATTGCTGTTAATGCTCTATTATTATTTTAACAGTTTAATCCTATTACTGTTAATACCCTATTGACGCCCTGGTGTGAGTCAATATCTTCATTTTACTGATTAGGAAATAAAGGCTTAGGAAATTTGCAAAACTGGGATGAAGGCATTCAGTTCGGCAGATGACTCACCAGAATCACAACTGGGCCTGGCTTACCGCAGAGCCAGTGTTCTCAACCTCTAAGCTATGGTGTGCGGGTGTGTTTTAAACCTTATAATAACACTGTGAAGAAGAGATTATCATTCCACTTAATATTCAAACCCAGTAGCTCTCACTTAAAATTCCCTGCCCTCTTACATTGGACAGTGGGAGACTCTTAAATTGTAGTGAAATCAGTCTCCATTTCACAGATCCATGTTGACATTGTACTA
>NW_012150781.1:5480-5824 GCF_000956105.1 Propithecus coquereli
CTTTGTGGCATATGTAACCTTGACTGATAAGATTTTTATTTCTGTTTAAAAAGAGAAAGAGTACATAAAAGAGAAACCATAAAAAATACAATGGTTTAAATAAGATGATTTATTTCTCCCACGGATACCAGTCCAGAGAGAAGAGGAATGGACCAAAAAGGCAGGTAGGTCAGCCTCATGAGTTCACTCAGGGACTGGGGTTCTATGTGTCTTTGTTCTGTTATCCCCTAGGATGTGGGGATAATACATGGTTAAAGTTAGATCAATGCCACATCCATATTTCAATTCAGAGGAAGAGGAAAATTTCAAGCAAAAGTGGAGGGAAAGCAATTTCCTTTTAAGCA
>NW_012150782.1:0-525 GCF_000956105.1 Propithecus coquereli
ATTCTGTTAGCCTTACATGCATAGCTTAGAAAATAAGAAGGGTTGAACATCAATGAGCTGTATCCATCCATCTCAAGAAGTGAGAAGAAGGACAGCACATTATACGCAAAGAAATCAAAGCAAAATTAATCATGATCAGAGCAGAGATGAGTGACATAGAAAACAAAATGCAATGGAATTAGATATCTAGTTCCCTTGGGAAAAAAACTTCCATTTCTATGAGTTTTACACTTTAACATCCACTTGCACACAATAATCTCTACTAATTTATAATGTTTCCTTTGTGTGTCTTGAAGGTTTTTTCTCAATGGAGAAAATCAACAAAGGCAAAAAATAGTTTTTTAAAAGATGAATACCTTTGGTAAACTTCTGCCGAAATAATCACAAAAAACACTTAAAAGGTTGCCAAAAAATGTAAACATCTTTATACCAGAACATTTGAAAATTTACGTAAAACAAATTCCTAGAACAATGCAACTCCTCGTAACTGACCCAAGAGCAAACAAAATCTGAATAGCTCTACAT
>NW_012150782.1:8732-10901 GCF_000956105.1 Propithecus coquereli
AACATACGTAACCTAAACATCTGTACCCCCATAATATGCTGAAATAAAAAAAAAAGATAAATTTTAAAGAACATGACTAATTCTCCCAGGCAAAGCCATGTGGCTTTGAAGAAAAGTTTTTCATTAATTTAATTTCTTCCTTTAGCTTAGGTTCATTCTACATAATAGTAAGTCAATTTTAGTATTCTATTAATTTCCATTAGATTGGCAAATCTTTAATAGCATATTACTTAATTTTCTCTTCATAATCTTTAAAGTTTCTACTGCTTCTATTATCACTCTGTTTATATATTTGGATAGCCTCTTTTTTTTTTCTTGATAGGACTTGCCAGAAGTTTGAGTATTTTCCCCAAGAATTAGTCCTCAGTTTTGTTTATCAAATCAACTGTTAGTGCTTTTTTTTTTTAACCACAATAAATTCTCCTCTTTTTGTTCTCTTTGCTCTTCTTAAATTTGCTTTGCAATACTTTATGTACACACATATATCTCCTTGCTCGGTGAGCTGAGAGGGCGTAGAATCAATGACACCCCAGTAGCAATAAGCATACTTAGTGCCCAGATCTAAGGAGCAAATACCATTATCCAATAAAAAGAACCAGAGCTCCTTGGAGAAATAGCAGATTCTAGGACCGGGGCAGGAAATAAACAAGGTGAGCCTGAAATGTCACATGTTGCCAGAAAGTAGAAAAGTGCTAGAAACAACAACAGAAATCCACAATGATGGGGGTGTGTCATAGGGACACAGAAGCCAAGTGAAAGAATTTCCAGTGGCCAAAGAAGAGAAAGGAGCAACACATAATGAGGAAAGGACAGTCTCTTCAACAATGATGTTGGGAAAACTGGGTATCCACATGCGAAATAAAATTAGACCCTTACCTCACACCATATGCAAAAATCAACTCAAAATGGATCAAAGACTTAAATGTAAGACTCAGAACTATGAAACTTCTAGAAGAAAAACATAAGGGAAAAGCTCTACGACATTGGTTTAGGCCATGATTTTTTTGGATGTGACCTCAAAAGCACAGACAACAAAACTGAAAATAACAAATGAGATTGCATCAAACCAAAACGCTTCTGCATAGCAAAGAAAACAATCAATAGATTGTAGAGACAACCAGCATAATGGGAGAAAATGTTTACAAACTATACATCTGATAAGGGGTTAATATCTAAAATATATAAGAAACTCAAACAACTCAATAAGCAAGAAAATAATAACCCCATTTAAAAACGGGCAAAAGACTGGAATAGATTTCTCTCAAAAGAAGACGTACAAATGGCCAACTGCTATATGAAACAATGATCAACATCACTAATCAACAGGGAAAAGTCCATAATGAGATACCTCACTCCTGGCAGAATGGCTATTATAAAAAAAAAAAGATAACAAGTGTTCATTAAGAGGTGGAGAAAAGGGAACTCTTGCATACACTTTTGGTGTGAAGTACATTAGTACAGCCATTATGGAAAACAGTATGGAGGTTTATCAAAAACTTAAAAATGAAACTACTATATGATCCAACAATCCCACTACTGGGTATATATCCAAAATAAATAAAGTCAGTATGTTGAAAGGATATCTGCACTCTCATGTTTATTTCAGTACTGTTCACAATAATGAAGATACGGAATTAACCTAATTGTCCACCAATACATGAATGAAGAAAGAAAATGTGATATATATACACAATGGAATGCTATTTAGCCATAAAAAGAAGGAAATTCTGTCATTTGTAACAACATGGCTGAACCTGGAGGACATTGTGTTACGTGAAATAAGCCAGGCACAGAAAGACAAATATCACATGATCTCATTCATATGAGGAACCTAAAAAAGTTGATCCTGGAGAAATAATAAAATATTTGTTACCAGAGGTTAGGGTGGTTGGGGGAGGGGAGCGTTTTGGGGGGATGTTAGTTAAAGGATACAAAATTACAGTTGGGTCGGAGAAATAAGTTCAATAGATCTATGGTACAGCATGGTAACCGTAGTTAATGATAATATCTTGTATTCTTGAAAAATGCTAAGAGAATGAATGTTAAATGTTCTCACCACAAAATGATAACTATGTGAAGTAGTACATATGTTAATTAGCTACATTGAACTATTGCACTATATATATATATTTCAAAACGTCATTTTGTATACTATACATACCTACAGTT
>NW_012150782.1:10951-11528 GCF_000956105.1 Propithecus coquereli
TATTTCAGTACTGTTCACAATAATGAAGATACGGAATTAACCTAATTGTCCACCAATACATGAATGAAGAAAGAAAATGTGATATATATACACAACGGAATGCTATTTAGCCATAAAAAGAAGGAAATTCTGTCATTTGTAACAACATGGCTGAACCTGGAGGACATTGTGTTATGTGAAATAAGCCAGGCACAGAAAGACAAATATCACACGATCTCATTCATATGAGGAACCTAAAAAAGTTGATCCTGGAGAAATAATAAAATATTTGTTACCAGAGGTTAGGGTGGTTGGGGGAGGGGAGAGTTTTGGGGGGATGTTAGTTAAAGGATACAAAATTACAGTTGGGTCGGAGAAATAAGTTCAATAGATCTATGGTACAGCATGGTAACAGTAGTTAATGATAATATCTTGTATTCTTGAAAAATGCTAAGACAATGAATGTTAAATGTTCTCACCACAAAATGATAACTATGTGAGGCAGTACATATGTTAATTAGCTACATTGAACTATTGCACTATATATATATATATTTCAAAACGTCATTTTGTATACTATACATACCTACAGTTTTAT
>NW_012150783.1:0-1192 GCF_000956105.1 Propithecus coquereli
TTGCTACTTAATTAAAAGTGGGGCATAAAAGAAACGATTATCGAGAGCTTCTTTTAGAAAGAACATGGAGGTTATTTTATTATCAGCTATAATATAAAAGCAGTAGCATAATTTATACCCCTTTCTTTGCCTGTAAAGCTAATATCACACTTGTCATCCACATGTAATTTCTAGAATTTAGAACTGAAAGGAACCATAAAGATTCTTCTATTTCACCTTCAATTTATACATGACAAAACCGAGACTCAGAAAAGTTTAATTATTTACCTAAGGTCACACAGCTAATATGTGGCAAAACTAGAATGCAAAAACTTACTCCTTATTCATTTGTTTATTAATCCATTCATTTATTAATTTAAAAATTTAATTTAACCATTCATATAACATTTATTGAGGCCTTGCTATATAGTATTTACTATGTTAAATGTTAAAACATTTTATTTAATTCTCATGAGGCAGAAATTATTACCATCATTTTGTAGTTGAGATCACTGAGATTAAAAGAGGTTAAAATCCTTGTCCAATGTCTCACAGCTTTGCCATGAATTAACTATCTAGAGAGAATATAGAGCCAGTTTCAAGCTCCCTGTATAATTCCAAAGTCAGGAATAAAAGAGTTGAGCTTCATTACAACTCTAAAATGATAATTGTCTTAGACTTTCAACCTGAGCTGATAGAATACTTCGGTTTACCATAATTGGCTAGAGCTGAAGAGATGATATTCTGAATCATCAAGTGAACAGCAATATATGTATTTTATTTTATATTTTTCTCCCAAAATAATAAAAACAAAGTCAATTTAAAAAACATTAATCCTCCCACTGAAAAAAAACTAATTTCATTTTGGCCTATTTCTTTCCAATATTGTCGTATGTATACACATTTTAAATATTGTAGAAAGATTGTATATATTACTTTTTATTAGTTAACATCAGAACATCATATAGAGTATCATTTGTTCTTTTGGGTAGATGCCCAGTAATGGAATTGCTGGATGGAATGGTACTTCTACTTGTATCTCCTTAAGGTATCTCCCAATTGCTTTCCACAGAGGTTGCACTAGTTTGCAGTCCCACCAGCAGTGTATGAGTGTTCCTATCTCTCCACATCCACGCCAACATTTATTGTTTTGGGACTTTTTGATAAAGGCCAGTCTCACTGGAGATAAGTGATATCTCATTGTGGTTTTAAT
>NW_012150783.1:4782-5417 GCF_000956105.1 Propithecus coquereli
GTTCTAACATTTATTATTTTTTTTCCATTGTATTATCTAGGAAATAACATGGGAAATAGTATAAGATCATTGGGTCAAAGAGTGTGAATATTGTTATTGCTCTTACATATTTCTGTGTTAATATCAAAAGGGAATGTACACATTTATAGGGCATATAAGAGGAAAAAAGGAATCAGTTTACCATATCATTCACTGCATTGGTTGATATTATATTTTTGGCACATTTTACTTGTAGTAAGTGGCTAGATGCTTTAGATACCTACTATGTATACAGCAAAGGTGATGTTTTGTAACCTGACTACAAAGTTTTGACTCTCATTTTTGCCTAAATAGAGAGTTATCATCTCCCTTTGTGGTAGGATATTATCCACAAAGTTTAGGCCACAGAGTATAAAAAATTTTAGATGTCCTGCTGTGAGTGATGATGATAAAAAGAAAGCAATTTCAAACCTAAAATTTTCTGCGATATTCATTTCTTCCCTTTTCTTAGTTTCTTTCATATTAAGGCTAAAAATAATTTCACTTAGAAATTTATTCAAAGAATATAAAGAAGTTTGATTAAAGACTCCTTCAAATGTTGATGTATCTTTTTAATATATAAGCTCCTTTAATATTGTAATCTATAATTAAAATAA